>NW_028115794.1:0-53802 GCF_964273445.1 Streptopelia decaocto | reverse complement strand
AATTGTTGAAATTCTGTTGAAGCTTTTAAAATTCTCTCTAGAATTTTCAAAATCCATGGCCACATGTTTACAATTTCACGTCAAAAAATGGCTAAAATTCCAGTTGAAATTTTTTCAAGGTCCCTTAAAATTTTCCAATTTTTGTCCCAATTCTTCCCATTCCCATTGAAACTTTTCAAATCCCTCTCAAAATTGTTGAAATTCTGTTGAAGCTTTTAAAATTCTCTCTAGAATTTTCAAAATCCATGTCCACATGTTTACAATTTCACGTCAAAAAATGGCTAAAATTCCAGTTGAAATTTTTTCAAAGTCCCTTAAAAATTTTCCAATTTTTGTCCCAATTCTTCCCATTCCCATTGAAACTTTTCAAATCCCTCTCCAAATTGTTGAAATTCTCTTGAAGCTTTTAAAATTCTCTCTAGAATTTTCAAAATCCATGGCCACATGTTTACAATTTCACGTCAAAAAATGGCTAAAATTCCAGTTGAAATTTTTTCAAAGTCCCTTAAAAATTTTCCAATTTTTGTCCCAATTCTTCCCATTCCCATTGAAACTTTTCAAATCCCTCTCAAAATTGTTGAAATTCTGTTGAAGCTTTTAAAATTCTCTCTAGAATTTTCAAAATCCATGTCCACATGTTTACAATTTCACGTCAAAAAATTGCTAAAATTCCAGTTGAAATTTTTTCAAAGTCCCTTAAAAATTTTCCAATTTTTGTCCCAATTCTTCCCATTCCCATTGAAACTTTTCAAATTCCTCTCAAAATTGTTGAAATTCTGTTGAAGCTTTTAAAATTCTCTCTAGAATTTTCAAAATCCATGTCCACATGTTTACAATTTCACGTCAAAAAATGGCTAAAATTCCAGTTGAAATTTTTTCAAAGTCCCTTAAAAATTTTCCAATTTTTGTCCCAATTCTTCCCATTCCCATTGAAACTTTTCAAATCCCTCTCAAAATTGTTGAAATTCTCTTGAAGCTTTTAAAATTCTCTCTAGAATTTTCAAAATCCATGGCCACATGTTTACAATTTCACGACAAAAAATTGCTAAAATTCCAGTTGAAATTTTTTCAAAGTCCCTTAAAAATTTTCCAATTTTTGTCCCAATTCTTCCCATTCCCATTGAAACTTTTCAAATCCCTCTCAAAATTGTTGAAATTCTGTTGAAGCTTTTAAAATTCTCTCTAGAATTTTCAAAATCCATGTCCACATGTTTACAATTTCACGTCAAAAAATGGCTAAAATTCCAGTTGAAATTTTTTCAAAGTCCCTTAAAAGTTTTCCAATTTTTGTCCCAATTCTTCCCATTCCCATTGAAACTTTTCAAATCCCTCTCAAAATTGTTGAAATTCTCTTGAAGCTTTTAAAATTCTCTCTAGAATTTTCAAAATCCATGGCCACATGTTTACAATTTCACATAAAAAAATTGTTAAAATTCCAGTTGAAATTTTTTCAAAGTCCCTTAAAAATTTTCCAATTTTTGTCCCAATTCTTCCCATTCCCATTGAAACTTTTCAAATCCCTCTCAAAATTGTTGAAATTCTGTTGAAGCTTTTAAAATTCTCTCTAGAATTTTCAAAATCCATGTCCACATGTTTACAATTTCACGACAAAAAATGGCTAAAATTCCAGTTGAAATTTTTTCAAAGTCCCTTAAAAATTTTCCAATTTTTGTCCCAATTCTTCCCATTCCCATTGAAACTTTTCAAATCCCTCTCAAAATTGTTGAAATTCTCTTGAAGCTTTTAAAATTCTCTCTAGAATTTTCAAAATCCATGTCCACATGTTTACAATTTCACGTAAAAAAATTGCTAAAATTCCAGCTGAAATTTTTTCAAAGTCTCTTAAAAATTTTCCAATTTTTGTCCCAATTCTTCCCATTCCCATTGAAACTTTTCAAATCCCTCTCCAAATTGTTGAAATTCTCTTGAAGCTTTTAAAATTCTCTCTAGAATTTTCAAAATCCATGTCCACATGTTTACAATTTCACGTCAAAAAATGGCTAAAATTCCAGTTGAAATTTTTTCAAAGTCCCTTAAAAATTTTCCAATTTTTGTCCCAATTCTTCCCATTCCCATTGAAACTTTTCAAATCCCTCTCCAAATTGTTGAAATTCTCTTGAAGCTTTTAAAATTCTCTCTAGAATTTTCAAAATCCATGTCCACATGTTTACAATTTCACGTCAAAAAATGGCTAAAATTCCAGTTGAAATTTTTTCAAAGTCCCTTAAAAATTTTCCAATTTTTGTCCAATTCTTCCCATTCCCATTGAAACTTTTCAAATCCCTCTCCAAATTGTTGAAATTCTCTTGAAGCTTTAAAATTCTCTCTAGAATTTTCAAAATCCATGGCCACATGTTTACAATTTCACGACAAAAAATGGCTAAAATTCCAGTTGAAATTTTTTCAAAGTCCCTTAAAAATTTTCCAATTTTTGTCCCAATTCTTCCCATTCCCATTGAAACTTTTCAAATCCCTCTCAAAATTGTTGAAATTCTCTTGAAGCTTTTAAAATTCTCTCTAGAATTTTCAAATCCATGGCCACATGTTTACAATTTCACGTCAAAAAATGGCTAAAATTCCAGTTGAAATTTTTTCAAAGTCCCTTAAAAATTTTCCAATTTTTGTCCCAATTCTTCCCATTCCCATTGAAACTTTTCAAATCCCTCTCAAAATTGTTGAAATTCTCTTGAAGCTTTTAAAATTCTCTCTAGAATTTTCAAAATCCATGGCCACATGTTTACAATTTCACGTCAAAAAATGGCTAAAATTCCAGTTGAAATGTTTTCAAAGTCCCTTAAAAATTTTCCTATTTTTGTCCCAATTCTTCCCATTCCCATTGAAACTTTTCAAATCCCTCTCAAAATTGTTGAAATTCTCTTGAAGCTTTTAAAATTCTCTCCAGAATTTTCAAAATCCATGTCCACATGTTTACAATTTCACGTCAAAAAATGGCTAAAATTCCAGTTGAAATTTTTTCAAAGTCCCTTAAAAATTTTCCAATTTTTGTCCCAATTCTTCCCATTCCCATTGAAACTTTTCTAATCGCTCTCAAAATTGTTGAAATTCTCTTGAAGCTTTTAAAATTCTCTCTAGAATTTTCAAAATCCATGTCCACATGTTTACAATTTCACATAAAAAAATGGCTAAAATTCCAGTTGAAATTTTTTCAAAGTCCCTTAAAAATTTCCAATTTTTGTCCCAATTCTTCCCATTCCCATTGAAACTTTTCAAATCCCTCTCAAAATTGTTGAAATTCTCTTGAAGCTTTTAAAATTCTCTCTAGAATTTTCAAAATCCATGTCCACATGTTTACAATTTCACGTCAAAAAATGGCTAAAATTCCAGTTGAAATTTTTTCAAAGTCCCTTAAAAATTTTCCAATTTTTGTCCCAATTCTTCCCATTCCCATTGAAACTTTTCAAATCCCTCTCCAAATTGTTGAAATTCTCTTGAAGCTTTTAAAATTCTCTCTAGAATTTTCAAAATCCATGGCCACATGTTTACAATTTCACGTCAAAAAATGGCTAAAATTCCAGTTGAAATGTTTTCAAAGTCCCTTAAAAATTTTCCTATTTTTGTCCCAATTCTTCCCATTCCCATTGAAACTTTTCAAATCCCTCTCAAAATTGTTGAAATTCTCTTGAAGCTTTTAAAATTCTCTCTAGAATTTTCAAAATCCATGTCCACATGTTTACAATTTCACGTCAAAAAATGGCTAAAATTCCAGTTGAAATTTTTTCAAAGTCCCTTAAAAATTTTCCAATTTTTGTCCCAATTCTTCCCATTCCCATTGAAACTTTTCTAATCCCTCTCAAAATTGTTGAAATTCTCTTGAAGCTTTTAAAATTCTCTCTAGAATTTTCAAAATCCATGTCCACATGTTTACAATTTCACATAAAAAAATGGCTAAAATTCCAGTTGAAATTTTTTCAAAGTCCCTTAAAAATTTTCCAATTTTTGTCCCAATTCTTCCCATTCCCATTGAAACTTTTCAAATCCCTCTCCAAATTGTTGAAATTCTGTTGAAGCTTTTAAAATTCTCTCTAGAATTTTCAAAATCCATGGCCACATGTTTACAATTTCACGACAAAAAATGGCTAAAATTCCAGTTGAAATTTTTTCAAAGTCCCTTAAAAATTTTCCAATTTTTGTCCCAATTCTTCCCATTCCCATTGAAACTTTTCAAATCCCTCTCAAAATTGTTGAAATTCTCTTGAAGCTTTTAAAATTCTCTCTAGAATTTTCAAAATCCATGTCCACATGTTTACAATTTCACGTCAAAAATGGCTAAAATTCCAGTTGAAATTTTTTCAAAGTCCCTTAAAAATTTTCCAATTTTTGTCCCAATTCTTCCCATTCCCATTGAAACTTTTCAAATCCCTCTCCAAATTGTTGAAATTCTCTTGAAGCTTTTAAAATTCTCTCTAGAATTTTCAAAATCCATGGCCACATGTTTACAATTTCACGTCAAAAATGGCTAAAATTCCAGTTGAAATGTTTTCAAAGTCCCTTAAAAATTTTCCTATTTTTGTCCCAATTCTTCCCATTCCCATTGAAACTTTTCAAATCCCTCTCAAAATTGTTGAAATTCTCTTGAAGCTTTTAAAATTCTCTCTAGAATTTTCAAAATCCATGTCCACATGTTTACAATTTCACGTAAAAAAATGGCTAAAAATTCCAGTTGAAATTTTTTCAAAGTCCCTTAAAAATTTTCCAATTTTTGTCCCAATTCTTCCCATTCCCATTGAAACTTTTCTAATCCCTCTCAAAATTGTTGAAATTCTCTTGAAGCTTTTAAAATTCTCTCTAGAATTTTCAAAATCCATGTCCACATGTTTACAATTTCACATAAAAAAATGGCTAAAATTCCAGTTGAAATTTTTTCAAAGTCCCTTAAAAATTTTCCAATTTTTGTCCCAATTCTTCCCATTCCCATTGAAACTTTTCAATCCCTCTCAAAATTGTTGAAATTCTCTTGAAGCTTTTAAAATTCTCTCTAGAATTTTCAAAATCCATGTCCACATGTTTACAATTTCACGTCAAAAAATGGCTAAAATTCCAGTTGAAATTTTTTCAAAGTCCCTTAAAAATTTTCCAATTTTTGTCCCAATTCTTCCCATTCCCATTGAAACTTTTCAAATCCCTCTCCAAATTGTTGAAATTCTCTTGAAGCTTTTAAAATTCTCTCTAGAATTTTCAAAATCCATGGCCACATGTTTACAATTTCACGTCAAAAAATGGCTAAAATTCCAGTTGAAATGTTTTCAAAGTCCCTTAAAATTTTCCTATTTTTGTCCCAATTCTTCCCATTCCCATTGAAACTTTTCAAATCCCTCTCAAAATTGTTGAAATTCTCTTGAAGCTTTTAAAATTCTCTCTAGAATTTTCAAAATCCATGTCCACATGTTTACAATTTCACGTAAAAAAATGGCTAAAATTCCAGTTGAAATTTTTTCAAAGTCCCTTAAAAATTTTCCAATTTTTGTCCCAATTCTTCCCATTCCCATTGAAACTTTTCTAATCCCTCTCAAAATTGTTGAAATTCTCTTGAAGCTTTTAAAATTCTCTCTAGAATTTTCAAAATCCATGTCCACATGTTTACAATTTCACATAAAAAAATGGCTAAAATTCCAGTTGAAATTTTTTCAAAGTCCCTTAAAAATTTTCCAATTTTTGTCCCAATTCTTCCCATTCCCATTGAAACTTTTCAAATCCCTCTCCAAATTGTTGAAATTCTCTTGAAGCTTTTAAAATTCTCTCTAGAATTTTCAAAATCCATGTCCACATGTTTACAATTTCACGTCAAAAAATGGCTAAAATTCCAGTTGAAATTTTTTCAAAGTCCCTTAAAAATTTTCCAATTTTTGTCCCAATTCTTCCCATTCCCATTGAAACTTTTCAAATCCCTCTCCAAATTGTTGAAATTCTCTTGAAGCTTTTAAAATTCTCTCTAGAATTTTCAAAATCCATGTCCACATGTTTACAATTTCACGTCAAAAAATGGCTAAAATTCCAGTTGAAATTTTTTCAAAGTCCCTTAAAAATTTTCCAATTTTTGTCCCAATTCTTCCCATTCCCATTGAAACTTTTCAAATCCCTCTCAAAATTGTTGAAATTCTGTTGAAGCTTTTAAAATTCTCTCTAGAATTTTCAAAATCCATGGTCACACGTTTACAATTTCACATAAAAAATTGTTAAAATTCCAGTTGAAATTTTTTCAAAGTCCCTTAAAAATTTTCCAATTTTTGTCCCAATTCTTCCCATTCCCATTGAAACTTTTCAAATCCCTCTCAAAATTGTTGAAATTCTCTTGAAGCTTTTAAAATTCTCTCTAGAATTTTCAAAATCCATGGCCACATGTTTACAATTTCACGTCAAAAAATGGCTAAAATTCCAGTTGAAATTTTTTCAAGGTCCCTTAAAAATTTTCCAATTTTTGTCCCAATTCTTCCCATTCCCATTGAAACTTTTCAAATCCCTCTCAAAATTGTTGAAATTCTCTTGAAGCTTTTAAAATTCTCTCTAGAATTTTCAAAATCCATGTCCACATGTTTACAATTTCACGTCAAAAAATGGCTAAAATTCCAGTTGAAATTTTTTCAAAGTCCCTTAAAAATTTTCCAATTTTTGTCCCAATTCTTCCCATTCCCATTGAAACTTTTCAAATCCCTCTCAAAATTGTTGAAATTCTCTTGAAGCTTTTAAAATTCTCTCTAGAATTTTCAAAATCCATGTCCACATGTTTACAATTTCACGTCAAAAAATTGCTAAAATTCCAGTTGAAATTTTTTCAAAGTCCCTTAAAAATTTTCCAATTTTTGTCCCAATTCTTCCCATTCCCATTGAAACTTTTCAAATTCCTCTCAAAATTGTTGAAATTCTGTTGAAGCTTTTAAAATTCTCTCTAGAATTTTCAAAATCCATGTCCACATGTTTACAATTTCACGTCAAAAAATGGCTAAAATTCCAGTTGAAATTTTTTCAAAGTCCCTTAAAAATTTTCCAATTTTTGTCCCAATTCTTCCCATTCCCATTGAAACTTTTCAAATCCCTCTCAAAATTGTTGAAATTCTCTTGAAGCTTTTAAAATTCTCTCTAGAATTTTCAAAATCCATGGCCACATGTTTACAATTTCACGACAAAAAATTGCTAAAATTCCAGTTGAAATTTTTTCAAAGTCCCTTAAAAATTTTCCAATTTTTGTCCCAATTCTTCCCATTCCCATTGAAACTTTTCAAATCCCTCTCAAAATTGTTGAAATTCTGTTGAAGCTTTTAAAATTCTCTCTAGAATTTTCAAAATCCATGTCCACATGTTTACAATTTCACGTCAAAAAATGGCTAAAATTCCAGTTGAAATTTTTTCAAAGTCCCTTAAAAGTTTTCCAATTTTTGTCCCAATTCTTCCCATTCCCATTGAAACTTTTCAAATCCCTCTCCAAATTGTTGAAATTCTCTTGAAGCTTTTAAAATTCTCTCTAGAATTTTCAAAATCCATGGCCACATGTTTACAATTTCACATAAAAAAATTGTTAAAATTCCAGTTGAAATTTTTTCAAAGTCCCTTAAAAATTTTCCAATTTTTGTCCCAATTCTTCCCATTCCCATTGAAACTTTTCAAATCCCTCTCAAAATTGTTGAAATTCTCTTGAAGCTTTTAAAATTCTCTCTAGAATTTTCAAAATCCATGTCCACATGTTTACAATTTCACGACAAAAAATGGCTAAAATTCCAGTTGAAATTTTTCAAAGTCCCTTAAAAATTTTCCAATTTTTGTCCCAATTCTTCCCATTCCCATTGAAACTTTTCAAATCCCTCTCAAAATTGTTGAAATTCTCTTGAAGCTTTTAAAATTCTCTCTAGAATTTTCAAAATCCATGTCCACATGTTTACAATTTCACGTAAAAAAATTGCTAAAATTCCAGCTGAAATTTTTTCAAAGTCTCTTAAAAATTTTCCAATTTTTGTCCCAATTCTTCCCATTCCCATTGAAACTTTTCAAATCCCTCTCAAAATTGTTGAAATTCTGTTGAAGCTTTTAAAATTCTCTCTAGAATTTTCAAAATCCATGTCCACATGTTTACAATTTCACGTCAAAAAATGGCTAAAATTCCAGTTGAAATTTTTTCAAAGTCCCTTCAAAATTTTCCAATTTTTGTCCCAATTCTTCCCATTCCCATTGAAACTTTTCAAATCCCTCTCAAAATTGTTGAAATTCTCTTGAAGCTTTTAAAATTCTCTCTAGAATTTTCAAAATCCATGTCCACATGTTTACAATTTCACGTCAAAAAATGGCTAAAATTCCAGTTGAAATTTTTTCAAAGTCCCTTAAAAATTTTCCAATTTTGTCCCAATTCTTCCCATTCCCATTGAAACTTTTCAAATCCCTCTCCAAATTGTTGAAATTCTCTTGAAGCTTTTAAAATTCTCTCTAGAATTTTCAAAATCCATGGCCACATGTTTACAATTTCACGACAAAAAATGGCTAAAATTCCAGTTGAAATTTTTTCAAAGTCCCTTAAAAATTTTCCAATTTTTGTCCCAATTCTTCCCATTCCCATTGAAACTTTTCAAATCCCTCTCAAAATTGTTGAAATTCTCTTGAAGCTTTTAAAATTCTCTCTAGAATTTTCAAAATCCATGTCCACATGTTTACAATTTCACGTCAAAAAATGGCTAAAATTCCAGTTGAAATTTTTTCAAAGTCCCTTAAAAATTTTCCAATTTTTGTCCCAATTCTTCCCATTCCCATTGAAACTTTTCAAATCCCTCTCAAAATTGTTGAAATTCTCTTGAAGCTTTTAAAATTCTCTCTAGAATTTTCAAAATCCATGGCCACATGTTTACAATTTCACGTCAAAAAATGGCTAAAATTCCAGTTGAAATGTTTTCAAAGTCCCTTAAAAATTTTCCTATTTTTGTCCCAATTCTTCCCATTCCCATTGAAACTTTTCAAATCCCTCTCAAAATTGTTGAAATTCTCTTGAAGCTTTTAAAATTCTCTCTAGAATTTTCAAAATCCATGTCCACATGTTTACAATTTCACGTAAAAAAATGGCTAAAATTCCAGTTGAAATTTTTTCAAAGTCCCTTAAAAATTTTCCAATTTTTGTCCCAATTCTTCCCATTCCCATTGAAACTTTTCTAATCCCTCTCAAAATTGTTGAAATTCTCTTGAAGCTTTTAAAATTCTCTCTAGAATTTTCAAAATCCATGTCCACATGTTTACAATTTCACATAAAAAAATGGCTAAAATTCCAGTTGAAATTTTTTCAAAGTCCCTTAAAAATTTTCCAATTTTTGTCCCAATTCTTCCCATTCCCATTGAAACTTTTCAAATCCCTCTCAAAATTGTTGAAATTCTCTTGAAGCTTTTAAAATTCTCTCTAGAATTTTCAAAATCCATGTCCACATGTTTACAATTTCACGTCAAAAAATGGCTAAAATTCCAGTTGAAATTTTTTCAAAGTCCCTTAAAAATTTTCCAATTTTTGTCCCAATTCTTCCCATTCCCATTGAAACTTTTCAAATCCCTCTCCAAATTGTTGAAATTCTCTTGAAGCTTTTAAAATTCTCTCTAGAATTTTCAAAATCCATGGCCACATGTTTACAATTTCACGTCAAAAAATGGCTAAAATTCCAGTTGAAATTTTTTCAAAGTCCCTTAAAAGTTTTCCAATTTTTGTCCCAATTCTTCCCATTCCCATTGAAACTTTTCAAATCCCTCTCCAAATTGTTGAAATTCTCTTGAAGCTTTTAAAATTCTCTCTAGAATTTTCAAAATCCATGGCCACATGTTTACAATTTCACGACAAAAAATGGCTAAAATTCCAGTTGAAATTTTTTCAAAGTCCCTTAAAAATTTTCCAATTTTTGTCCCAATTCTTCCCATTCCCATTGAAACTTTTCAAATCCCTCTCAAAATTGTTGAAATTCTGTTGAAGCTTTTAAAATTCTCTCTAGAATTTTCAAAATCCATGTCCACATGTTTACAATTTCACGTCAAAAAATGGCTAAAATTCCAGTTGAAATTTTTTCAAAGTCCCTTAAAAATTTTCCAATTTTTGTCCCAATTCTTCCCATTCCCATTGAAACTTTTCAAATCCCTCTCCAAATTGTTGAAATTCTCTTGAAGCTTTTAAAATTCTCTCTAGAATTTTCAATCCATGGCCACATGTTTACAATTTCACGTCAAAAAATGGCTAAAATTCCAGTTGAAATGTTTTCAAAGTCCCTTAAAAATTTTCCAATTTTTGTCCCAATTCTTCCCATTCCCATTGAAACTTTTCAAATCCCTCTCAAAATTGTTGAAATTCTGTTGAAGCTTTTAAAATTCTCTCTAGAATTTTCAAAATCCATGTCCACATGTTTACAATTTCACGTCAAAAAATGGCTAAAATTCCAGTTGAAATTTTTTCAAAGTCCCTTAAAAATTTTCCAATTTTTGTCCCAATTCTTCCCATTCCCATTGAAACTTTTCAAATCCCTCTCAAAATTGTTGAAATTCTGTTGAAGCTTTTAAAATTCTCTCTAGAATTTTCAAAATCCATGGCCACATGTTTACAATTTCACATAAAAAAATGGCTAAAATTCCAGTTGAAATTTTTTCAAAGTCCCTTAAAAATTTTCCAATTTTTGTCCCAATTCTTCCCATTCAAATTGAAACTTTTCAAATCCCTCTCAAAATTGTTGAAATTCTGTTGAAGCTTTTAAAATTCTCTCTAGAATTTTCAAAATCCATGGCCACATGTTTACAATTTCACGTAAAAAAATGGCTAAAATTCCAGTTGAAATTTTTTCAAAGTCCCTTAAAAATTTTCCAATTTTTGTCCCAATTCTTCCCATTCCCATTGAAACTTTTCAAATCCCTCTCCAAATTGTTGAAATTCTGTTGAAGCTTTTAAAATTCTCTCTAGAATTTTCAAAATCCATGTCCACATGTTTACAATTTCACGTCAAAAAATGGCTAAACTTCCAGTTGAAATTTTTTCAAAGTCCCTTAAAAATTTTCCAATTTTTGTCCCAATTCTTCCCATTCCCATTGAAACTTTTCAAATCCCTCTCAAAATTGTTGAAATTCTCTTGAAGCTTTTAAAATTCTCTCTAGAATTTTCAAAATCCATGGCCACATGTTTACAATTTCACGTCAAAAAATGGCTAAAATTCCAGTTGAAATTTTTTCAAGGTCCCTTAAAAATTTTCCAATTTTGTCCCAATTCTTCCCATTCCCATTGAAACTTTTCAAATCCCTCTCAAAATTGTTGAAATTCTCTTGAAGCTTTTAAAATTCTCTCTAGAATTTTCAAAATCCATGTCCACATGTTTACAATTTCACATAAAAAAATGGCTAAAATTCCAGTTGAAATTTTTTCAAAGTCCCTTAAAAATTTTCCAATTTTTGTCCCAATTCTTCCCATTCCCATTGAAACTTTTCAAATCCCTCTCAAAATTGTTGAAATTCTCTTGAAGCTTTTAAAATTCTCTCTAGAATTTTCAAAATCCATGGCCACATGTTTACAATTTCACGTCAAAAAATGGCTAAAATTCCAGTTGAAATTTTTTCAAAGTCCCTTAAAAATTTTCCAATTTTTGTCCCAATTCTTCCCATTCCCATTGAAACTTTTCAAATTCCTCTCAAAATTGTTGAAATTCTGTTGAAGCTTTTAAAATTCTCTCTAGAATTTTCAAAATCCATGGCCACATGTTTACAATTTCACGTAAAAAAAATGGCTAAAATTCCAGTTGAAATTTTTTCAAAGTCCCTTAAAAGTTTTCCAATTTTTGTCCCAATTCTTCCCATTCCCATTGAAACTTTTCAAATCCCTCTCCAAATTGTTGAAATTCTCTTGAAGCTTTTAAAATTCTCTCTAGAATTTTCAAAATCCATGGCCACATGTTTACAATTTCACGTCAAAAATGGCTAAAATTCCAGTTGAAATTTTTTCAAAGTCCCTTAAAAATTTTCCAATTTTTGTCCCAATTCTTCCCATTCCCATTGAAACTTTTCAAATCCCTCTCCAAATTGTTGAAATTCTGTTGAAGCTTTTAAAATTCTCTCTAGAATTTTCAAAATCCATGTCCACATGTTTACAATTTCACGTCAAAAAATGGCTAAAATTCCAGTTGAAATTTTTTCAAAGTCCCTTAAAAGTTTTCCAATTTTTGTCCCAATTCTTCCCATTCCCATTGAAACTTTTCAAATCCCTCTCCAAATTGTTGAAATTCTCTTGAAGCTTTTAAAATTCTCTCTAGAATTTTCAAAATCCATGGCCACATGTTTACAATTTCACGTCAAAAAATGGCTAAAATTCCAGTTGAAATTTTTTCAAAGTCCCTTAAAAATTTTCCAATTTTTGTCCCAATTCTTCCCATTCCCATTGAAACTTTTCAAATCCCTCTCCAAATTGTTGAAATTCTCTTGAAGCTTTTAAAATTCTCTCTAGAATTTTCAAAATCCATGTCCACATGTTTACAATTTCACGTCAAAAAATGGCTAAAATTCCAGTTGAAATTTTTTCAAAGTCCCTTAAAAATTTTCCAATTTTTGTCCCAATTCTTCCCATTCCCATTGAAACTTTTCAAATCCCTCTCCAAATTGTTGAAATTCTCTTGAAGCTTTTAAAATTCTCTCTAGAATTTTCAAAATCCATGTCCACATGTTTACAATTTCACGTCAAAAAATGGCTAAAATTCCAGTTGAAATTTTTTCAAAGTCCCTTAAAAATTTTCCAATTTTTGTCCCAATTCTTCCCATTCCCATTGAAACTTTTCAAATCCCTCTCAAAATTGTTGAAATTCTCTTGAAGCTTTTAAAATTCTCTCTAGAATTTTCAAAATCCATGGCCACATGTTTACAATTTCACGAGAAAAAATTGCTAAAATTCCAGTTGAAATTTTTTCAAAGTCCCTTAAAAATTTTCCAATTTTTGTCCCAATTCTTCCCATTCCCATTGAAACTTTTCAAATCCCTCTCAAAATTGTTGAAATTCTGTTGAAGCTTTTAAAATTCTCTCTAGAATTTTCAAAATCCATGTCCACATGTTTACAATTTCACGTAAAAAAATGGCTAAAATTCCAGTTGAAATTTTTTCAAAGTCCCTTAAAAGTTTTCCAATTTTTGTCCCAATTCTTCCCATTCCCATTGAAACTTTTCAAATCCCTCTCAAAATTGTTGAAATTCTCTTGAAGCTTTTAAAATTCTCTCTAGAATTTTCAAAATCCATGGCCACATGTTTACAATTTCACATAAAAAAATTGTTAAAATTCCAGTTGAAATTTTTTCAAAGTCCCTTAAAAATTTTCCAATTTTTGTCCCAATTCTTCCCATTCCCATTGAAACTTTTCAAATCCCTCTCAAAATTGTTGAAATTCTCTTGAAGCTTTTAAAATTCTCTCTAGAATTTTCAAAATCCATGTCCACATGTTTACAATTTCACGACAAAAAATGGCTAAAATTCCAGTTGAAATTTTTTCAAAGTCCCTTAAAAATTTTCCAATTTTTGTCCCAATTCTTCCCATTCCCATTGAAACTTTTCAAATCCCTCTCAAAATTGTTGAAATTCTCTTGAAGCTTTTAAAATTCTCTCTAGAATTTTCAAAATCCATGTCCACATGTTTACAATTTCACGTAAAAAAATTGCTAAAATTCCAGCTGAAATTTTTTCAAAGTCTCTTAAAAATTTTCCAATTTTTGTCCCAATTCTTCCCATTCCCATTGAAACTTTTCAAATCCCTCTCAAAATTGTTGAAATTCTGTTGAAGCTTTTAAAATTCTCTCTAGAATTTTCAAAATCCATGTCCACATGTTTACAATTTCACGTAAAAAAATGGCTAAAATTCCAGTTGAAATTTTTTCAAAGTCCCTTAAAAATTTTCCAATTTTTGTCCCAATTCTTCCCATTCCCATTGAAACTTTTCAAATCCCTCTCAAAATTGTTGAAATTCTCTTGAAGCTTTTAAAATTCTCTCTAGAATTTTCAAAATCCATGGCCACATGTTTACAATTTCACGTCAAAAAATGGCTAAAATTCCAGTTGAAATTTTTTCAAAGTCCCTTAAAAATTTTCCAATTTTTGTCCCAATTCTTCCCATTCCCATTGAAACTTTTCAAATCCCTCTCAAAATTGTTGAAATTCTCTTGAAGCTTTTAAAATTCTCTCTAGAATTTTCAAAATCCATGGCCACATGTTTACAATTTCACGACAAAAAATGGCTAAAATTCCAGTTGAAATTTTTTCAAAGTCCCTTAAAAATTTTCCAATTTTTGTCCCAATTCTTCCCATTCCCATTGAAACTTTTCAAATCCCTCTCAAAATTGTTGAAATTCTCTTGAAGCTTTTAAAATTCTCTCTAGAATTTTCAAAATCCATGGCCACATGTTTACAATTTCACGTCAAAAAATGGCTAAAATTCCAGTTGAAATGTTTTCAAAGTCCCTTAAAAATTTTCCAATTTTTGTCCCAATTCTTCCCATTCCCATTGAAACTTTTCAAATCCCTCTCAAAATTGTTGAAATTCTGTTGAAGCTTTTAAAATTCTCTCTAGAATTTTCAAAATCCATGTCCACATGTTTACAATTTCACATAAAAAAATTGTTAAAATTCCAGTTGAAATTTTTTCAAAGTCCCTTAAAAATTTTCCAATTTTTGTCCCAATTCTTCCCATTCCCATTGAAACTTTTCAAATCCCTCTCAAAATTGTTGAAATTCTCTTGAAGCTTTTAAAATTCTCTCTAGAATTTTCAAAATCCATGGCCACATGTTTACAATTTCACGACAAAAAATGGCTAAAATTCCAGTTGAAATTTTTTCAAAGTCCCTTAAAAATTTTCCAATTTTTGTCCCAATTCTTCCCATTCAAATTGAAACTTTTCAAATCCCTCTCAAAATTGTTGAAATTCTGTTGAAGCTTTTAAAATTCTCTCTAGAATTTTCAAAATCCATGTCCACATGTTTACAATTTCACGTAAAAAAATTGCTAAAATTCCAGTTGAAATTTTTTCAAAGTCCCTTAAAAATTTTCCAATTTTTGTCCCAATTCTTCCCATTCCCATTGAAACTTTTCAAATCCCTCTCAAAATTGTTGAAATTCTGTTGAAGCTTTTAAAATTCTCTCTAGAATTTTCAAAATCCATGTCCACATGTTTACAATTTCATGTCAAAAAATGGCTAAAATTCCAGTTGAAATTTTTTCAAAGTCCCTTAAAAATTTTCCAATTTTTGTCCCAATTCTTCCCATTCCCATTGAAACTTTTCAAATCCCTCTCCAAATTGTTGAAATTCTCTTGAAGCTTTTAAAATTCTCTCTAGAATTTTCAAAATCCATGGCCACATGTTTACAATTTCACATAAAAAAATGGCTAAAATTCCAGTTGAAATTTTTTCTAAGTCCCTTAAAAATTTTCCAATTTTTGTCCCAATTCTTCCCATTCCCATTGAAACTTTTCAAATCCCTCTCAAAATTGTTGAAATTCTCTTGAAGCTTTTAAAATTCTCTCTAGAATTTTCAAAATCCATGTCCACATGTTTACAATTTCACGTCAAAAAATGGCTAAAATTCCAGTTGAAATTTTTTCAAAGTCCCTTAAAAATTTTCCAATTTTTGTCCCAATTCTTCCCATTCCCATTGAAACTTTTCAAATCCTCTCAAAATTGTTGAAATTCTCTTGAAGCTTTTAAAATTCTCTCTAGAATTTTCAAAATCCATGTCCACATGTTTACAATTTCACGTCAAAAAATGGCTAAAATTCCAGTTGAAATTTTTTCAAAGTCCCTTAAAAATTTTCCAATTTTTGTCCCAATTCTTCCCATTCCCATTGAAACTTTTCAAATCCCTCTCAAAATTGTTGAAATTCTCTTGAAGCTTTTAAAATTCTCTCTAGAATTTTCAAAATCCATGGCCACATGTTTACAATTTCACGTCAAAAAATTGCTAAAATTCCAGCTGAAATTTTTTCAAAGTCCCTTAAAAATTTTCCAATTTTTGTCCCAATTCTTCCCATTCCCATTGAAACTTTTCAAATCCCTCTCCAAATTGTTGAAATTCTCTTGAAGCTTTTAAAATTCTCTCTAGAATTTTCAAAATCCATGGCCACATGTTTACAATTTCACGACAAAAAATGGCTAAAATTCCAGTTGAAATTTTTTCAAAGTCCCTTAAAAATTTTCCAATTTTTGTCCCAATTCTTCCCATTCCCATTGAAACTTTTCAAATCCCTCTCAAAATTGTTGAAATTCTGTTGAAGCTTTTAAAATTCTCTCTAGAATTTTCAAAATCCATGTCCACATGTTTACAATTTCACGTCAAAAAATGGCTAAAATTCCAGTTGAAATTTTTTCAAAGTCCCTTAAAAATTTTCCAATTTTTGTCCCAATTCTTCCCATTCCCATTGAAACTTTTCAAATCCCTCTCCAAATTGTTGAAATTCTCTTGAAGCTTTTAAAATTCTCTCTAGAATTTTCAAAATCCATGGCCACATGTTTACAATTTCACGTCAAAAAATGGCTAAAATTCCAGTTGAAATGTTTTCAAAGTCCCTTAAAAATTTTCCAATTTTTGTCCCAATTCTTCCCATTCCCATTGAAACTTTTCAAATCCCTCTCCAAATTGTTGAAATTCTGTTGAAGCTTTTAAAATTCTCTCTAGAATTTTCAAAATCCATGTCCACATGTTTACAATTTCACGTCAAAAAATGGCTAAAATTCCAGTTGAAATTTTTTCAAAGTCCCTTAAAAATTTTCCAATTTTTGTCCCAATTCTTCCCATTCCCATTGAAACTTTTCAAATCCCTCTCAAAATTGTTGAAATTCTCTTGAAGCTTTTAAAATTCTCTCTAGAATTTTCAAAATCCATGGCCACATGTTTACAATTTCACATAAAAAAATGGCTAAAATTCCAGTTGAAATTTTTCAAAGTCCCTTAAAAATTTTCCAATTTTTGTCCCAATTCTTCCCATTCAAATTGAAACTTTTCAAATCCCTCTCAAAATTGTTGAAATTCTGTTGAAGCTTTTAAAATTCTCTCTAGAATTTTCAAAATCCATGTCCACATGTTTACAATTTCACGTCAAAAAATGGCTAAAATTCCAGCTGAAATTTTTTCAAAGTCTCTTAAAAATTTTCCAATTTTTGTCCCAATTCTTCCCATTCCCATTGAAACTTTTCAAATCCCTCTCCAAATTGTTGAAATTCTCTTGAAGCTTTTAAAATTCTCTCTAGAATTTTCAAAATCCATGGCCACATGTTTACAATTTCATGTCAAAAAATGGCTAAAATTCCAGTTGAAATTTTTTCAAAGTCCCTTAAAAATTTTCCAATTTTTGTCCCAATTCTTCCCATTCCCATTGAAACTTTTCAAATCCCTCTCAAATTGTTGAAATTCTCTTGAAGCTTTTAAAATTCTCTCTAGAATTTTCAAAATCCATGGCCACATGTTTACAATTTCACGTAAAAAAATGGCTAAACTTCCAGTTGAAATTTTTTCAAAGTCCCTTAAAAATTTTCCAATTTTTGTCCCAATTCTTCCCATTCCCATTGAAACTTTTCAAATCCCTCTCAAAATTGTTGAAATTCTGTTGAAGCTTTTAAAATTCTCTCTAGAATTTTCAAAATCCATGTCCACATGTTTACAATTTCACGTAAAAAAAATGGCTAAAATTCCAGTTGAAATTTTTTCAAAGTCCCTTAAAAGTTTTCCAATTTTTGTCCCAATTCTTCCCATTCCCATTGAAACTTTTCAAATCCCTCTCAAAATTGTTGAAATTCTCTTGAAGCTTTTAAAATTCTCTCTAGAATTTTCAAAATCCATGGCCACATGTTTACAATTTCACGTCAAAAAATGGCTAAAATTCCAGTTGAAATTTTTTCAAAGTCCCTTAAAAATTTTCCAATTTTTGTCCCAATTCTTCCCATTCCCATTGAAACTTTTCAAATCCCTCTCAAAATTGTTGAAATTCTCTTGAAGCTTTTCAAATTCTCTCTAGAATTTTCAAAATCCATGTCCACATGTTTACAATTTCACGTCAAAAAATGGCTAAAATTCCAGTTGAAATTTTTTCAAAGTCCCTTAAAAGTTTTCCAATTTTTGTCCCAATTCTTCCCATTCCCATTGAAACTTTTCAAATCCCTCTCAAAATTGTTGAAATTCTCTTGAAGCTTTTAAAATTCTCTCTAGAATTTTCAAAATCCATGGCCACATGTTTACAATTTCACGTCAAAAAATGGCTAAAATTCCAGCTGAAATTTTTTCAAAGTCCCTTAAAAATTTTCCAATTTTTGTCCCAATTCTTCCCATTCCCATTGAAACTTTTCAAATCCCTCTCAAAATTGTTGAAATTCTGTTGAAGCTTTTAAAATTCTCTCTAGAATTTTCAAAATCCATGTCCACATGTTTACAATTTCACGTCAAAAAATGGCTAAAATTCCAGTTGAAATTTTTCAAAGTCCCTTAAAAATTTTCCAATTTTTGTCCCAATTCTTCCCATTCCCATTGAAACTTTTCAAATCCCTCTCAAAATTGTTGAAATTCTCTTGAAGCTTTTCAAATTCTCTCTAGAATTTTCAAAATCCATGTCCACATGTTTACAATTTCACGTAAAAAATTGCTAAAATTCCAGCTGAAATTTTTTCAAAGTCCCTTAAAAATTTTCCAATTTTTGTCCCAATTCTTCCCATTCCCATTGAAACTTTTCAAATTCCTCTCAAAATTGTTGAAATTCTGTTGAAGCTTTTAAAATTCTCTCTAGAATTTTCAAAATCCATGTCCACATGTTTACAATTTCACGACAAAAAATTGCTAAAATTCCAGTTGAAATTTTTCAAAGTCCCTTAAAAATTTTCCAATTTTTGTCCCAATTCTTCCCATTCCCATTGAAACTTTTCAAATCCCTCTCAAAATTGTAGAAATTCTGTTGAAGCTTTTAAAATTCTCTCTAGAATTTTCAAAATCCATGTCCACATGTTTACAATTTCACATAAAAAAATGGCTAAAATTCCAGTTGAAATTTTTTCAAAGTCCCTTAAAAATTTTCCAATTTTTGTCCCAATTCTTCCCATTCCCATTGAAACTTTTCAAATCCCTCTCAAAATTGTTGAAATTCTCTTGAAGCTTTTAAAATTCTCTCTAGAATTTTCAAAATCCATGGCCACATGTCTACAATTTCACATAAAAAAATTGCTCAAATTCCAGTTGAAATTTTTTCAAAGTCCCTTAAAAATTTTCCAATTTTTGTCCCAATTCTTCCCATTCCCATTGAAACTTTTCAAATCCCTCTCAAAATTGTTGAAATTCTCTTGAACCTTTTAAAATTCTCTCTAGAATTTTCAAAATCCATGTCCACATGTTTACAATTTCACGTAAAAAATGGCTAAAATTCCAGTTGAAATGTTTTCAAAGTCCCTTAAAAATTTTCCAATTTTTGTCCCAATTCTTCCCATTCCCATTGAAACTTTTCAAATCCCTCTCAAAATTGTTGAAATTCTGTTGAAGCTTTTAAAATTCTCTCTAGAATTTTCAAAATCCATGTCCACATGTTTACAATTTCACGTAAAAAAATGGCTAAAATTCCAGTTGAAATTTTTTCAAAGTCCCTTAAAAGTTTTCCAATTTTTGTCCCAATTCTTCCCATTCCCATTGAAACTTTTCAAATCCCTCTCAAAATTGTTGAAATTCTCTTGAAGCTTTTAAAATTCTCTCTAGAATTTTCAAAATCCATGGCCACATGTTTACAATTTCACGTCAAAAAATGGCTAAAATTCCAGTTGAAATTTTTTCAAAGTCCCTTAAAAATTTTCCAATTTTTGTCCCAATTCTTCCCATTCCCATTGAAACTTTTCAAATCCCTCTCAAAATTGTTGAAATTCTCTTGAAGCTTTTAAAATTCTCTCTAGAATTTTCAAAATCCATGTCCACATGTTTACAATTTCACGTCAAAAAATGGCTAAAATTCCAGTTGAAATTTTTTCAAAGTCCCTTAAAAATTTTCCAATTTTTGTCCCAATTCTTCCCATTCCCATTGAAACTTTTCAAATCCCTCTCAAAATTGTTGAAATTCTGTTGAAGCTTTTAAAATTCTCTCTAGAATTTTCAAAATCCATGGCCACATGTTTACAATTTCACATAAAAAATTTGTTAAAATTCCAGTTGAAATTTTTTCAAAGTCCCTTAAAAATTTTCCAATTTTTGTCCCAATTCTTCCCATTCCCATTGAAACTTTTCAAATCCCTCTCAAAATTGTTGAAATTCTCTTGAAGCTTTTAAAATTCTCTCTAGAATTTTCAAAATCCATGTCCACATGTTTACAATTTCACGTCAAAAAATGGCTAAAATTCCAGTTGAAATTTTTTCAAAGTCCCTTAAAAATTTTCCAATTTTTGTCCCAATTCTTCCCATTCCCATTGAAACTTTTCAAATCCCTCTCAAAATTGTTGAAATTCTCTTGAAGCTTTTAAAATTCTCTCTAGAATTTTCAAAATCCATGTCCACATGTTTACAATTTCACGTCAAAAAATGGCTAAAATTCCAGTTGAAATTTTTTCAAAGTCCCTTAAAAATTTTCCAATTTTTGTCCCAATTCTTCCCATTCCCATTGAAACTTTTCAAATCCCTCTCAAAATTGTTGAAATTCTCTTGAAGCTTTTAAAATTCTCTCTAGAATTTTCAAAATCCATGGCCACATGTTTACAATTTCACGTCAAAAAATTGCTAAAATTCCAGCTGAAATTTTTTCAAAGTCCCTTAAAAATTTTCCAATTTTTGTCCCAATTCTTCCCATTCCCATTGAAACTTTTCAAATCCCTCTCCAAATTGTTGAAATTCTCTTGAAGCTTTTAAAATTCTCTCTAGAATTTTCAAAATCCATGGCCACATGTTTACAATTTCACGACAAAAAATGGCTAAAATTCCAGTTGAAATTTTTTCAAAGTCCCTTAAAAATTTTCCAATTTTTGTCCCAATTCTTCCCATTCCCATTGAAACTTTTCAAATCCCTCTCAAAATTGTTGAAATTCTGTTGAAGCTTTTAAAATTCTCTCTAGAATTTTCAAAATCCATGTCCACATGTTTACAATTTCACGTCAAAAAATGGCTAAAATTCCAGTTGAAATTTTTTCAAAGTCCCTTAAAAATTTTCCAATTTTTGTCCCAATTCTTCCCATTCCCATTGAAACTTTTCAAATCCCTCTCCAAATTGTTGAAATTCTCTTGAAGCTTTTAAAATTCTCTCTAGAATTTTCAAAATCCATGGCCACATGTTTACAATTTCACGTCAAAAAATGGCTAAAATTCCAGTTGAAATGTTTTCAAAGTCCCTTAAAAATTTTCCAATTTTTGTCCCAATTCTTCCCATTCCCATTGAAACTTTTCAAATCCCTCTCAAAATTGTTGAAATTCTGTTGAAGCTTTTAAAATTCTCTCTAGAATTTTCAAAATCCATGTCCACATGTTTACAATTTCACGTCAAAAAATGGCTAAAATTCCAGTTGAAATTTTTTCAAAGTCCCTTAAAAATTTTCCAATTTTTGTCCCAATTCTTCCCATTCCCATTGAAACTTTTCAAATCCCTCTCAAAATTGTTGAAATTCTCTTGAAGCTTTTAAAATTCTCTCTAGAATTTTCAAAATCCATGGCCACATGTTTACAATTTCACATAAAAAAATGGCTAAAATTCCAGTTGAAATTTTTTCAAAGTCCCTTAAAAATTTTCCAATTTTTGTCCCAATTCTTCCCATTCAAATTGAAACTTTTCAAATCCCTCTCAAAATTGTTGAAATTCTGTTGAAGCTTTTAAAATTCTCTCTAGAATTTTCAAAATCCATGTCCACATGTTTACAATTTCACGTCAAAAAATGGCTAAAATTCCAGCTGAAATTTTTTCAAAGTCTCTTAAAAATTTTCCAATTTTTGTCCCAATTCTTCCCATTCCCATTGAAACTTTTCAAATCCCTCTCCAAATTGTTGAAATTCTCTGAAGCTTTTAAAATTCTCTCTAGAATTTTCAAAATCCATGGCCACATGTTTACAATTTCATGTCAAAAAATGGCTAAAATTCCAGTTGAAATTTTTTCAAAGTCCCTTAAAAATTTTCCAATTTTTGTCCCAATTCTTCCCATTCCCATTGAAACTTTTCAAATCCCTCTCAAAATTGTTGAAATTCTCTTGAAGCTTTTAAAATTCTCTCTAGAATTTTCAAAATCCATGGCCACATGTTTACAATTTCACGTAAAAAAATGGCTAAACTTCCAGTTGAAATTTTTTCAAAGTCCCTTAAAAATTTTCCAATTTTTGTCCCAATTCTTCCCATTCCCATTGAAACTTTTCAAATCCCTCTCAAAATTGTTGAAATTCTGTTGAAGCTTTTAAAATTCTCTCTAGAATTTTCAAAATCCATGTCCACATGTTTACAATTTCACGTAAAAAAAATGGCTAAAATTCCAGTTGAAATTTTTTCAAAGTCCCTTAAAAGTTTTCCAATTTTTGTCCCAATTCTTCCATTCCCATTGAAACTTTTCAAATCCCTCTCAAAATTGTTGAAATTCTCTTGAAGCTTTTAAAATTCTCTCTAGAATTTTCAAAATCCATGGCCACATGTTTACAATTTCACGTCAAAAAATGGCTAAAATTCCAGTTGAAATTTTTTCAAAGTCCCTTAAAAATTTTCCAATTTTTGTCCCAATTCTTCCCATTCCCATTGAAACTTTTCAAATCCCTCTCAAAATTGTTGAAATTCTCTTGAAGCTTTTCAAATTCTCTCTAGAATTTTCAAAATCCATGTCCACATGTTTACAATTTCACGTCAAAAAATGGCTAAAATTCCAGTTGAAATTTTTTCAAAGTCCCTTAAAAGTTTTCCAATTTTTGTCCCAATTCTTCCCATTCCCATTGAAACTTTTCAAATCCCTCTCAAAATTGTTGAAATTCTCTTGAAGCTTTTAAAATTCTCTCTAGAATTTTCAAAATCCATGGCCACATGTTTACAATTTCACGTCAAAAAATGGCTAAAATTCCAGCTGAAATTTTTTCAAAGTCCCTTAAAAATTTTCCAATTTTTGTCCCAATTCTTCCATTCCCATTGAAACTTTTCAAATCCCTCTCAAAATTGTTGAAATTCTCTTGAAGCTTTTAAAATTCTCTCTAGAATTTTCAAAATCCATGTCCACATGTTTACAATTTCACGTCAAAAAATGGCTAAAATTCCAGTTGAAATTTTTTCAAAGTCCCTTAAAAATTTTCCAATTTTTGTCCCAATTCTTCCCATTCCCATTGAAACTTTTCAAATCCCTCTCAAAATTGTTGAAATTCTCTTGAAGCTTTTCAAATTCTCTCTAGAATTTTCAAAATCCATGTCCACATGTTTACAATTTCACGTAAAAAAATTGCTAAAATTCCAGCTGAAATTTTTTCAAAGTCCCTTAAAAATTTTCCAATTTTGTCCCAATTCTTCCCATTCCCATTGAAACTTTTCAAATTCCTCTCAAAATTGTTGAAATTCTGTTGAAGCTTTTAAAATTCTCTCTAGAATTTTCAAAATCCATGTCCACATGTTTACAATTTCACGACAAAAAATTGCTAAAATTCCAGTTGAAATTTTTTCAAAGTCCCTTAAAAATTTTCCAATTTTTGTCCCAATTCTTCCCATTCCCATTGAAACTTTTCAAATCCCTCTCAAAATTGTAGAAATTCTGTTGAAGCTTTTAAAATTCTCTCTAGAATTTTCAAAATCCATGTCCACATGTTTACAATTTCACATAAAAAAATGGCTAAAATTCCAGTTGAAATTTTTTCAAAGTCCCTTAAAAATTTTCCAATTTTTGTCCCAATTCTTCCCATTCCCATTGAAACTTTTCAAATCCCTCTCAAAATTGTTGAAATTCTCTTGAAGCTTTTAAAATTCTCTCTAGAATTTTCAAAATCCATGGCCACATGTCTACAATTTCACATAAAAAAATTGCTCAAATTCCAGTTGAAATTTTTTCAAAGTCCCTTAAAAATTTTCCAATTTTTGTCCCAATTCTTCCCATTCCCATTGAAACTTTTCAAATCCCTCTCAAAATTGTTGAAATTCTCTTGAACCTTTTAAAATTCTCTCTAGAATTTTCAAAATCCATGTCCACATGTTTACAATTTCACGTAAAAAATGGCTAAAATTCCAGTTGAAATGTTTTCAAAGTCCCTTAAAAATTTTCCAATTTTTGTCCCAATTCTTCCCATTCCCATTGAAACTTTTCAAATCCCTCTCAAAATTGTTGAAATTCTGTTGAAGCTTTTAAAATTCTCTCTAGAATTTTCAAAATCCATGTCCACATGTTTACAATTTCACGTAAAAAAATGGCTAAAATTCCAGTTGAAATTTTTTCAAAGTCCCTTAAAAGTTTCCAATTTTTGTCCCAATTCTTCCCATTCCCATTGAAACTTTTCAAATCCCTCTCAAAATTGTTGAAATTCTCTTGAAGCTTTTAAAATTCTCTCTAGAATTTTCAAAATCCATGGCCACATGTTTACAATTTCACGTCAAAAAATGGCTAAAATTCCAGTTGAAATTTTTTCAAAGTCCCTTAAAATTTTCCAATTTTTGTCCCAATTCTTCCCATTCCCATTGAAACTTTTCAAATCCCTCTCAAAATTGTTGAAATTCTCTTGAAGCTTTTAAAATTCTCTCTAGAATTTTCAAAATCCATGTCCACATGTTTACAATTTCACGTAAAAAAATGGCTAAAATTCCAGTTGAAATTTTTTCAAAGTCCCTTAAAAATTTTCCAATTTTTGTCCCAATTCTTCCCATTCCCATTGAAACTTTTCAAATCCCTCTCAAAATTGTTGAAATTCTGTTGAAGCTTTTAAAATTCTCTCTAGAATTTTCAAAATCCATGGCCACATGTTTACAATTTCACATAAAAAATTTGTTAAAATTCCAGTTGAAATTTTTTCAAAGTCCCTTAAAAATTTTCCAATTTTTGTCCCAATTCTTCCCATTCCCATTGAAACTTTTCAAATCCCTCTCCAAATTGTTGAAATTCTCTTGAAGCTTTTAAAATTCTCTCTAGAATTTTCAAAATCCATGTCCACATGTTTACAATTTCACGTCAAAAAATGGCTAAAATTCCAGTTGAAATTTTTTCAAAGTCCCTTAAAAGTTTTCCAATTTTTGTCCCAATTCTTCCCATTCCCATTGAAACTTTTCAAATTCCTCTCAAAATTGTTGAAATTCTGTTGAAGCTTTTAAAATTCTCTCTAGAATTTTCAAAATCCATGGCCACATGTTTACAATTTCACGTAAAAAAATGGCTAAAATTCCAGTTGAAATTTTTCAAAGTCCCTTAAAAATTTTCCAATTTTTGTCCCAATTCTTCCCATTCCCATTGAAACTTTTCAAATTCCTCTCAAAATTGTTGAAATTCTGTTGAAGCTTTTAAAATTCTCTCTAGAATTTTCAAAATCCATGTCCACATGTTTACAATGTCACGTCAAAAAATGGCTAAAATTCCAGTTGAAATTTTTTCAAAGTCCCTTAAAAGTTTTCCAATTTTTGTCCCAATTCTTCCCATTCCCATTGAAACTTTCAAATCCCTCTCAAAATTGTAGAAATTCTGTTGAAGCTTTTAAAATTCTCTCTAGAATTTTCAAAATCCACTTCAACATGTTTACAATTTCACGTCAAAAAATGGCTAAAATTCCAGTTGAAATTTTTTCAAAGTCCCTTAAAAATTTTCCAATTTTTGTCCCAATTCTTCCCATTCCCATTGAAACTTTTCAAATCCCTCTCAAAATTGTTGAAATTCTGTTGAAGCTTTTAAAATTCTCTCTAGAATTTTCAAAATCCATGTCCACATGTTTACAATTTCACGTCAAAAAATGGCTAAAATTCCAGTTGAAATTTTTTCAAAGTCCCTTAAAAATTTTCCAATTTTTGTCCCAATTCTTCCCATTCCCATTGAAACTTTTCAAATCCCTCTCAAAATTGTTGAAATTCTCTTGAAGCTTTTAAAATTCTCTCTAGAATTTTCAAAATCCATGTCCACATGTTTACAATTTCACGTAAAAAAATTGCTAAAATTCCAGCTGAAATTTTTTCAAAGTCCCTTAAAAATTTTCCAATTTTTGTCCCAATTCTTCCCATTCCCATTGAAACTTTTCAAATTCCTCTCAAAATTGTTGAAATTCTGTTGAAGCTTTTAAAATTCTCTCTAGAATTTTAAAAATCCATGTCCACATGTTTACAATTTCACGACAAAAAATGGCTAAAATTCCAGTTGAAATTTTTTCAAAGTCCCTTAAAAGTTTTCCAATTTTTGTCCCAATTCTTCCCATTCCCATTGAAACTTTTCAAATCCCTCTCAAAATTGTAGAAATTCTGTTGAAGCTTTTAAAATTCTCTCTAGAATTTTCAAAATCCATGTCCACATGTTTACAATTTCACATAAAAAAATGGCTAAAATTCCAGTTGAAATTTTTTCAAAGTCCCTTAAAAATTTTCCAATTTTTGTCCCAATTCTTCCCATTCCCATTGAAACTTTTCAAATCCCTCTCAAAATTGTTGAAATTCTCTTGAAGCTATTAAAATTCTCTCTAGAATTTTCAAAATCCATGGCCACATGTCTACAATTTCACATAAAAAAATTGCTCAAATTCCAGTTGAAATTTTTTCAAAGTCCCTTAAAAATTTTCCAATTTTTGTCCCAATTCTTCCCATTCCCATTGAAACTTTTCAAATCCCTCTCAAAATTGTTGAAATTCTGTTGAAGCTTTTAAAATTCTCTCTAGAATTTTCAAAATCCATGTCCACATGTTTACAATTTCACGTAAAAAATGGCTAAAATTCCAGTTGAAATTTTTTCAAAGTCCCTTAAAAATTTTCCAATTTTTGTCCCAATTCTTCCCATTCCCATTGAAACTTTCAAATCCCTCTCAAAATTGTTGAAATTCTGTTGAAGCTTTTAAAATTCTCTCTAGAATTTTCAAAATCCATGGCCACATGTTTCCATTTCACATAAGAAATTTGTTAAAATTCCAGTTGAAATTTTTTCAAAGTCCCTTAAAAATTTTCCAATTTTTGTCCCAATTCTTCCCATTCCCATTGAAACTTTTCAAATTCCTCTCAAAATTGTTGAAATTCTGTTGAAGCTTTTAAAATTCTCTCTAGAATTTTCAAAATCCATGTCCACATGTTTACAATTTCACGTCAAAAAATTGCTAAAATTCCAGCTGAAATTTTTTCAAAGTCCCTTAAAAATTTTCCAATTTTTGTCCCAATTCTTCCCATTCCCATTGAAACTTTTCAAATTCCTCTCAAAATTGTTGAAATTCTGTTGAAGCTTTTTAAAATTCTCTCTAGAATTTTCAAAATCCATGGCCACATGTTTACAATTTCACGTCAAAAAATGGCTAAAATTCCAGTTGAAATTTTTTCAAAGTCCCTTAAAAATTTTCCAATTTTTGTCCCAATTCTTCCCATTCCCATTGAAACTTTTCAAATCCCTCTCAAAATTGTTGAAATTCTGTTGAAGCTTTTAAAATTCTCTCTAGAATTTTCAAAATCCATGGCCACATGTTTACAATTTCACGTCAAAAAATGGCTAAAATTCCAGTTGAAATTTTTTCAAAGTCCCTTAAAAATTTTCCAATTTTTGTCCCAATTCTTCCCATTCCCATTGAAACTTTTCAAATCCCTCTCAAAATTGTTGAAATTCTCTTGAAGCTTTTAAAATTCTCTCTAGAATTTTCAAAATCCATGGCCACATGTTTACAATTTCACATAAAAAAATTGTTAAAATTCCAGTTGAAATTTTTTCAAAGTCCCTTAAAAATTTTCCAATTTTTGTCCCAATTCTTCCCATTCCCATTGAAACTTTTCAAATCCCTCTCAAAATTGTTGAAATTCTCTTGAAGCTTTTAAAATTCTCTCTAGAATTTTCAAAATCCACTTCAACATGTTTACAATTTCACGTCAAAAATGGCTAAAATTCCAGTTGAAATTTTTTCAAAGTCCCTTAAAAATTTTCCAATTTTTGTCCCAATTCTTCCCATTCCCATTGAAACTTTTCAAATCCCTCTCAAAATTGTTGAAATTCTCTTGAAGCTTTTAAAATTCTCTCTAGAATTTTCAAAATCCATGGCCACATGTTTACAATTTCACGACAAAAAATTGCTAAAATTCCAGTTGAAATTTTTTCAAAGTCCCTTAAAAATTTTCCAATTTTTGTCCCAATTCTTCCCATTCCCATTGAAACTTTTCAAATCCCTCTCAAAATTGTTGAAATTCTCTTGAAGCTTTTAAAATTCTCTCTAGAATTTTCAAAATCCATGTCCACATGTTTACAATTTCACGTCAAAAAATGGATAAAATTCCAGTTGAAATTTTTTCAAAGTCCCTTAAAAATTTTCCAATTTTTGTCCCAATTCTTCCCATTCCCATTGAAACTTTTCAAATCCCTCTCAAAATTGTTGAAATTCTCTTGAAGCTTTTAAAATTCTCTCTAGAATTTTCAAAATCCATGGCCACATGTTTACAATTTCACGTCAAAAAATGGCTAAAATTCCAGTTGAAATTTTTTCAAAGTCCCTTAAAAATTTTCCAATTTTTGTCCCAATTCTTCCCATTCCCATTGAAACTTTTCAAATCCCTCTCAAAATTGTTGAAATTCTCTTGAAGCTTTTAAAATTCTCTCTAGAATTTTCAAAATCCATGGCCACATGTTTACAATTTCACATAAAAAAATGGCTAAAATTCCAGTTGAAATTTTTTCAAAGTCCCTTAAAAATTTTCCAATTTTTGTCCCAATTCTTCCCATTCCCATTGAAACTTTTCAAATCCCTCTCAAAATTGTTGAAATTCTGTTGAAGCTTTTCAAATTCTCTCTAGAATTTTCAAAATCCATGTCCACATGTTTACAATTTCACGTCAAAAAATGGCTAAAATTCCAGTTGAAATTTTTTCAAAGTCCCTTAAAAATTTTCCAATTTTTGTCCCAATTCTTCCCATTCCCATTGAAACTTTTCAAATCCCTCTCAAAATTGTTGAAATTCTCTTGAAGCTTTTAAAATTCTCTCTAGAATTTTCAAAATCCATGGCCACATGTTTACAATTTCACGTCAAAAAATGGCTAAAATTCCAGTTGAAATTTTTTCAAAGTCCCTTAAAAATTTTCCAATTTTTGTCCCAATTCTTCCCATTCCCATTGAAACTTTTCAAA
This sequence comes from Streptopelia decaocto, assembly GCF_964273445.1. Lineage (NCBI taxonomy): Eukaryota > Metazoa > Chordata > Aves > Columbiformes > Columbidae > Streptopelia > Streptopelia decaocto. The sequence continues at coordinate 24,620 of NW_028115794.1, read as the reverse complement.
TCCCTCTCAAAATTGTTGAAATTCTGTTGAAGCTTTTAAAATTCTCTCTAGAATTTTCAAAATCCACTTCAACATGTTTACAATTTCACGTCAAAAAATGGCTAAAATTCCAGTTGAAATTTTTTCAAAGTCCCTTAAAAATTTTCCAATTTTTGTCCCAATTCTTCCCATTCCCATTGAAACTTTTCAAATCCCTCTCAAAATTGTTGAAATTCTGTTGAAGCTTTTCAAATTCTCTCTAGAATTTTCAAAATCCATGGCCACACGTTTACAATTTCACGTCAAAAAATGGCTAAAATTCCAGTTGAAATTTTTTCAAAGTCCCTTCAAAATTTTCCAATTTTTGTCCCAATTCTTCCCATTCCCATTGAAACTTTTCAAATCCCTCTCAAAATTGTTGAAATTCTCTTGAAGCTTTTAAAATTCTCTCTAGAATTTTCAAAATCCATGTCCACATGTTTACAATTTCACGTAAAAAAATTGCTAAAATTCCAGCTGAAATTTTTTCAAAGTCCCTTAAAAATTTTCCAATTTTTGTCCCAATTCTTCCCATTCCCATTGAAACTTTTCAAATTCCTCTCAAAATTGTTGAAATTCTGTTGAAGCTTTTAAAATTCTCTCTAGAATTTTAAAAATCCATGTCCACATGTTTACAATTTCACGACAAAAAATGGCTAAAATTCCAGTTGAAATTTTTTCAAAGTCCCTTAAAAGTTTTCCAATTTTTGTCCCAATTCTTCCCATTCCCACTGAAACTTTTCAAATCCCTCTCAAAATTGTAGAAATTCTGTTGAAGCTTTTAAAATTCTCTCTAGAATTTTCAAAATCCATGTCCACATGTTTACAATTTCACATAAAAAAATGGCTAAAATTCCAGTTGAAATTTTTTCAAAGTCCCTTAAAAATTTTCCAATTTTTGTCCCAATTCTTCCCATTCCCATTGAAACTTTTCAAATCCCTCTCAAAATTGTTGAAATTCTCTTGAAGCTATTAAAATTCTCTCTAGAATTTTCAAAATCCATGGCCACATGTCTACAATTTCACATAAAAAAATTGCTCAAATTCCAGTTGAAATTTTTTCAAAGTCCCTTAAAAATTTTCCAATTTTTGTCCCAATTCTTCCCATTCCCATTGAAACTTTTCAAATCCCTCTCAAAATTGTTGAAATTCTCTTGAAGCTTTTAAAATTCTCTCTAGAATTTTCAAAATCCATGTCCACATGTTTACAATTTCACGTCAAAAAATGGCTAAAATTCCAGTTGAAATTTTTTCAAAGTCCCTTAAAAATTTTCCAATTTTTGTCCCAATTCTTCCCATTCCCATTGAAACTTTTCAAATCCCTCTCAAAATTGTTGAAATTCTGTTGAAGCTTTTAAAATTCTCTCTAGAATTTTCAAAATCCATGTCCACATGTTTACAATTTCACGTCAAAAAATTGCTAAAATTCCAGTTGAAATTTTTTCAAAGTCCCTTAAAAATTTTCCAATTTTTGTCCCAATTCTTCCCATTCCCATTGAAACTTTTCAAATTCCTCTCAAAATTGTTGAAATTCTGTTGAAGCTTTTAAAATTCTCTCTAGAATTTTCAAAATCCATGTCCACATGTTTACAATTTCACGTCAAAAAATGGCTAAAATTCCAGTTGAAATTTTTTCAAAGTCCCTTAAAAATTTTCCAATTTTTGTCCCAATTCTTCCCATTCCCATTGAAACTTTTCAAATCCCTCTCAAAATTGTTGAAATTCTCTTGAAGCTTTTAAAATTCTCTCTAGAATTTTCAAAATCCATGGCCACATGTTTACAATTTCACGACAAAAAATTGCTAAAATTCCAGTTGAAATTTTTTCAAAGTCCCTTAAAAATTTTCCAATTTTTGTCCCAATTCTTCCCATTCCCATTGAAACTTTTCAAATCCCTCTCAAAATTGTTGAAATTCTGTTGAAGCTTTTAAAATTCTCTCTAGAATTTTCAAAATCCATGTCCACATGTTTACAATTTCACGTCAAAAAATGGCTAAAATTCCAGTTGAAATTTTTTCAAAGTCCCTTAAAAGTTTTCCAATTTTTGTCCCAATTCTTCCCATTCCCATTGAAACTTTTCAAATCCCTCTCCAAATTGTTGAAATTCTCTTGAAGCTTTTAAAATTCTCTCTAGAATTTTCAAAATCCATGGCCACATGTTTACAATTTCACATAAAAAAATTGTTAAAATTCCAGTTGAAATTTTTTCAAAGTCCCTTAAAAATTTTCCAATTTTTGTCCCAATTCTTCCCATTCCCATTGAAACTTTTCAAATCCCTCTCAAAATTGTTGAAATTCTCTTGAAGCTTTTAAAATTCTCTCTAGAATTTTCAAAATCCATGGCCACATGTTTACAATTTCACGACAAAAAATGGCTAAAATTCCAGTTGAAATTTTTTCAAAGTCCCTTAAAAATTTTCCAATTTTTGTCCCAATTCTTCCCATTCCCATTGAAACTTTTCAAATCCCTCTCAAAATTGTTGAAATTCTCTTGAAGCTTTTAAAATTCTCTCTAGAATTTTCAAAATCCACTTCAACATGTTTACAATTTCACGTCAAAAAATGGCTAAAATTCCAGTTGAAATTTTTTCAAAGTCCCTTAAAAATTTTCCAATTTTTGTCCCAATTCTTCCCATTCCCATTGAAACTTTTCAAATCCCTCTCAAAATTGTTGAAATTCTCTTGAAGCTTTTAAAATTCTCTCCAGAATTTTCAAAATCCATGGCCACACGTTTACAATTTCACGTCAAAAAATGGCTAAAATTCCAGTTGAAATTTTTTCAAAGTCCCTTCAAAATTTTCCAATTTTTGTCCCAATTCTTCCCATTCCCATTGAAACTTTTCAAATCCCTCTCAAAATTGTTGAAATTCTCTTGAAGCTTTTAAAATTCTCTCTAGAATTTTAAAAATCCATGTCCACATGTTTACAATTTCACGACAAAAAATGGCTAAAATTCCAGTTGAAATTTTTTCAAAGTCCCTTAAAAGTTTTCCAATTTTTGTCCCAATTCTTCCCATTCCCATTGAAACTTTTCAAATCCCTCTCAAAATTGTAGAAATTCTGTTGAAGCTTTTAAAATTCTCTCTAGAATTTTCAAAATCCATGTCCACATGTTTACAATTTCACATAAAAAAATGGCTAAAATTCCAGTTGAAATTTTTTCAAAGTCCCTTAAAAATTTTCCAATTTTTGTCCCAATTCTTCCCATTCCCATTGAAACTTTTCAAATCCCTCTCAAAATTGTTGAAATTCTCTTGAAGCTTTTAAAATTCTCTCTAGAATTTTCAAAATCCATGGCCACATGTTTACAATTTCACGACAAAAAATTGCTAAAATTCCAGTTGAAATTTTTTCAAAGTCCCTTAAAAATTTTCCAATTTTTGTCCCAATTCTTCCCATTCCCATTGAAACTTTTCAAATCCCTCTCAAAATTGTTGAAATTCTCTTGAAGCTTTTCAAATTCTCTCTAGAATTTTCAAAATCCATGTCCACATGTTTACAATTTCACGTCAAAAAATGGATAAAATTCCAGTTGAAATTTTTTCAAAGTCCCTTAAAAATTTTCCAATTTTTGTCCCAATTCTTCCCATTCCCATTGAAACTTTTCAAATCCCTCTCAAAATTGTTGAAATTCTCTTGAAGCTTTTAAAATTCTCTCTAGAATTTTCAAAATCCATGGCCACATGTTTACAATTTCACGTCAAAAAATGGCTAAAATTCCAGTTGAAATTTTTTCAAAGTCCCTTAAAAATTTTCCAATTTTTGTCCCAATTCTTCCCATTCCCATTGAAACTTTTCAAATCCCTCTCAAAATTGTTGAAATTCTCTTGAAGCTTTTAAAATTCTCTCTAGAATTTTCAAAATCCATGGCCACATGTTTACAATTTCACATAAAAAAATGGCTAAAATTCCAGTTGAAATTTTTTCAAAGTCCCTTAAAAATTTTCCAATTTTTGTCCCAATTCTTCCCATTCCCATTGAAACTTTTCAAATCCCTCTCAAAATTGTTGAAATTCTGTTGAAGCTTTTAAAATTCTCTCTAGAATTTTCAAAATCCATGGCCACATGTTTACAATTTCACATAAAAAAATGGCTAAAATTCCAGTTGAAATTTTTTCAAAGTCCCTTAAAAATTTTCCAATTTTTGTCCCAATTCTTCCCATTCCCATTGAAACTTTTCAAATCCCTCTCAAAATTGTTGAAATTCTGTTGAAGCTTTTCAAATTCTCTCTAGAATTTTCAAAATCCATGTCCACATGTTTACAATTTCACGTCAAAAAATGGCTAAAATTCCAGTTGAAATTTTTTCAAAGTCCCTTAAAAATTTTCCAATTTTTGTCCCAATTCTTCCCATTCCCATTGAAACTTTTCAAATCCCTCTCAAAATTGTTGAAATTCTCTTGAAGCTTTTAAAATTCTCTCTAGAATTTTCAAAATCCATGGCCACATGTTTACAATTTCACGTCAAAAAATGGCTAAAATTCCAGTTGAAATTTTTTCAAAGTCCCTTAAAAATTTTCCAATTTTTGTCCCAATTCTTCCCATTCCCATTGAAACTTTTCAAATCCCTCTCAAAATTGTTGAAATTCTGTTGAAGCTTTTAAAATTCTCTCTAGAATTTTCAAAATCCATGTCCACATGTTTACAATTTCACGTCAAAAAATGGCTAAAATTCCAGTTGAAATTTTTTCAAAGTCCCTGAAAAATTTTCCAATTTTTGTCCCAATTCTTCCCATTCCCATTGAAACTTTTCAAATCCCTCTCAAAATTGTTGAAATTCTCTTGAACCTTTTAAAATTCTCTCTAGAATTTTCAAAATCCATGGCCACACGTTTACAATTTCACGTCAAAAAATGGCTAAAATTCCAGTTGAAATTTTTTCAAAGTCCCTTAAAAATTTTCCAATTTTTGTCCCAATTCTTCCCATTCCCATTGAAACTTTTCAAATCCCTCTCAAAATTGTTGAAATTCTCTTGAAGCTTTTAAAATTCTCTCTAGAATTTTCAAAATCCATGGCCACATGTTTACAATTTCACATAAAAGAATGGCTAAAATTCCAGTTGAAATTTTTTCAAAGTCCCTTAAAAATTTTCCAATTTTTGTCCCAATTCTTCCCATTCCCATTGAAACTTTTCAAATCCCTCTCAAAATTGTTGAAATTCTGTTGAAGCTTTTAAAATTCTCTCTAGAATTTTCAAAATCCATGTCCACATGTTTACAATTTCACGTCAAAAAATGGCTAAAATTCCAGTTGAAATTTTTTCAAAGTCCCTTAAAAATTTTCCAATTTTTGTCCCAATTCTTCCCATTCCCATTGAAACTTTTCAAATCCCTCTCAAAATTGTTGAAATTCTCTTGAAGCTTTTAAAATTCTCTCTAGAATTTTCAAAATCCATGGCCACATGTTTACAATTTCACGACAAAAAATTGCTAAAATTCCAGTTGAAATTTTTTCAAAGTCCCTTAAAAATTTTCCAATTTTTGTCCCAATTCTTCCCATTCCCATTGAAACTTTTCAAATCCCTCTCAAAATTGTTGAAATTCTGTTGAAGCTTTTAAAATTCTCTCTAGAATTTTCAAAATCCATGTCCACATGTTTACAATTTCACGTCAAAAAATTGCTAAAATTCCAGTTGAAATTTTTTCAAAGTCCCTTAAAAGTTTTCCAATTTTTGTCCCAATTCTTCCCATTCCCATTGAAACTTTTCAAATCCCTCTCCAAATTGTTGAAATTCTCTTGAAGCTTTTAAAATTCTCTCTAGAATTTTCAAAATCCATGGCCACATGTTTACAATTTCACATAAAAAAATTGTTAAAATTCCAGTTGAAATTTTTTCAAAGTCCCTTAAAAATTTTCCAATTTTTGTCCCAATTCTTCCCATTCCCATTGAAACTTTTCAAATCCCTCTCAAAATTGTTGAAATTCTCTTGAAGCTTTTAAAATTCTCTCTAGAATTTTCAAAATCCATGGCCACATGTTTACAATTTCACGACAAAAAATGGCTAAAATTCCAGTTGAAATTTTTTCAAAGTCCCTTAAAAATTTTCCAATTTTTGTCCCAATTCTTCCCATTCCCATTGAAACTTTTCAAATCCCTCTCAAAATTGTTGAAATTCTGTTGAAGCTTTTAAAATTCTCTCTAGAATTTTCAAAATCCATGTCCACATGTTTACAATTTCACGTCAAAAAATGGCTAAAATTCCAGTTGAAATTTTTTCAAAGTCCCTTAAAAATTTTCCAATTTTTGTCCCAATTCTTCCCATTCCCATTGAAACTTTTCAAATCCCTCTCAAAATTGTTGAAATTCTCTTGAAGCTTTTAAAATTCTCTCTAGAATTTTCAAAATCCATGGCCACATGTTTACAATTTCACGACAAAAAATTGCTAAAATTCCAGTTGAAATTTTTTCAAAGTCCCTTAAAAATTTTCCAATTTTTGTCCCAATTCTTCCCATTCCCATTGAAACTTTTCAAATCCCTCTCAAAATTGTTGAAATTCTGTTGAAGCTTTTAAAATTCTCTCTAGAATTTTCAAAATCCATGTCCACATGTTTACAATTTCACGTCAAAAAATTGCTAAAATTCCAGTTGAAATTTTTTCAAAGTCCCTTAAAAGTTTTCCAATTTTTGTCCCAATTCTTCCCATTCCCATTGAAACTTTTCAAATCCCTCTCCAAATTGTTGAAATTCTCTTGAAGCTTTTAAAATTCTCTCTAGAATTTTCAAAATCCATGGCCACATGTTTACAATTTCACATAAAAAAATTGTTAAAATTCCAGTTGAAATTTTTTCAAAGTCCCTTAAAAATTTTCCAATTTTTGTCCCAATTCTTCCCATTCCCATTGAAACTTTTCAAATCCCTCTCAAAATTGTTGAAATTCTCTTGAAGCTTTTAAAATTCTCTCTAGAATTTTCAAAATCCATGGCCACATGTTTACAATTTCACGACAAAAAATGGCTAAAATTCCAGTTGAAATTTTTTCAAAGTCCCTTAAAAATTTTCCAATTTTTGTCCCAATTCTTCCCATTCCCATTGAAACTTTTCAAATCCCTCTCAAAATTGTTGAAATTCTCTTGAAGCTTTTAAAATTCTCTCTAGAATTTTCAAAATCCACTTCAACATGTTTACAATTTCACGTCAAAAAATGGCTAAAATTCCAGTTGAAATTTTTTCAAAGTCCCTTAAAAATTTTCCAATTTTTGTCCCAATTCTTCCCATTCCCATTGAAACTTTTCAAATCCCTCTCAAAATTGTTGAAATTCTCTTGAAGCTTTTAAAATTCTCTCCAGAATTTTCAAAATCCATGGCCACACGTTTACAATTTCACGTCAAAAAATGGCTAAAATTCCAGTTGAAATTTTTTCAAAGTCCCTTCAAAATTTTCCAATTTTTGTCCCAATTCTTCCCATTCCCATTGAAACTTTTCAAATCCCTCTCAAAATTGTTGAAATTCTCTTGAAGCTTTTCAAATTCTCTCTAGAATTTTCAAAATCCATGTCCACATGTTTACAATTTCACGACAAAAAATGGCTAAAATTCCAGTTGAAATTTTTTCAAAGTCCCTTAAAAGTTTTCCAATTTTTGTCCCAATTCTTCCCATTCCCATTGAAACTTTTCAAATCCCTCTCAAAATTGTAGAAATTCTGTTGAAGCTTTTAAAATTCTCTCTAGAATTTTCAAAATCCATGTCCACATGTTTACAATTTCACATAAAAAAATGGCTAAAATTCCAGTTGAAATTTTTTCAAAGTCCCTTAAAAATTTTCCAATTTTTGTCCCAATTCTTCCCATTCCCATTGAAACTTTTCAAATCCCTCTCAAAATTGTTGAAATTCTCTTGAAGCTTTTAAAATTCTCTCTAGAATTTTCAAAATCCATGGCCACATGTTTACAATTTCACGACAAAAAATTGCTAAAATTCCAGTTGAAATTTTTTCAAAGTCCCTTAAAAATTTTCCAATTTTTGTCCCAATTCTTCCCATTCCCATTGAAACTTTTCAAATCCCTCTCAAAATTGTTGAAATTCTCTTGAAGCTTTTCAAATTCTCTCTAGAATTTTCAAAATCCATGTCCACATGTTTACAATTTCACGTCAAAAAATGGATAAAATTCCAGTTGAAATTTTTTCAAAGTCCCTTAAAAATTTTCCAATTTTTGTCCCAATTCTTCCCATTCCCATTGAAACTTTTCAAATCCCTCTCAAAATTGTTGAAATTCTCTTGAAGCTTTTAAAATTCTCTCTAGAATTTTCAAAATCCATGGCCACATGTTTACAATTTCACGTCAAAAAATGGCTAAAATTCCAGTTGAAATTTTTTCAAAGTCCCTTAAAAATTTTCCAATTTTTGTCCCAATTCTTCCCATTCCCATTGAAACTTTTCAAATCCCTCTCAAAATTGTTGAAATTCTCTTGAAGCTTTTAAAATTCTCTCTAGAATTTTCAAAATCCATGGCCACATGTTTACAATTTCACATAAAAAAATGGCTAAAATTCCAGTTGAAATTTTTTCAAAGTCCCTTAAAAATTTTCCAATTTTTGTCCCAATTCTTCCCATTCCCATTGAAACTTTTCAAATCCCTCTCAAAATTGTTGAAATTCTGTTGAAGCTTTTAAAATTCTCTCTAGAATTTTCAAAATCCATGGCCACATGTTTACAATTTCACATAAAAAAATGGCTAAAATTCCAGTTGAAATTTTTTCAAAGTCCCTTAAAAATTTTCCAATTTTTGTCCCAATTCTTCCCATTCCCATTGAAACTTTTCAAATCCCTCTCAAAATTGTTGAAATTCTGTTGAAGCTTTTCAAATTCTCTCTAGAATTTTCAAAATCCATGTCCACATGTTTACAATTTCACGTCAAAAAATGGCTAAAATTCCAGTTGAAATTTTTTCAAAGTCCCTTAAAAATTTTCCAATTTTTGTCCCAATTCTTCCCATTCCCATTGAAACTTTTCAAATCCCTCTCAAAATTGTTGAAATTCTCTTGAAGCTTTTAAAATTCTCTCTAGAATTTTCAAAATCCATGGCCACATGTTTACAATTTCACGTCAAAAAATGGCTAAAATTCCAGTTGAAATTTTTTCAAAGTCCCTTAAAAATTTTCCAATTTTTGTCCCAATTCTTCCCATTCCCATTGAAACTTTTCAAATCCCTCTCAAAATTGTTGAAATTCTGTTGAAGCTTTTAAAATTCTCTCTAGAATTTTCAAAATCCATGTCCACATGTTTACAATTTCACGTCAAAAAATGGCTAAAATTCCAGTTGAAATTTTTTCAAAGTCCCTGAAAAATTTTCCAATTTTTGTCCCAATTCTTCCCATTCCCATTGAAACTTTTCAAATCCCTCTCAAAATTGTTGAAATTCTCTTGAACCTTTTAAAATTCTCTCTAGAATTTTCAAAATCCATGGCCACACGTTTACAATTTCACGTCAAAAAATGGCTAAAATTCCAGTTGAAATTTTTTCAAAGTCCCTTAAAAATTTTCCAATTTTTGTCCCAATTCTTCCCATTCCCATTGAAACTTTTCAAATCCCTCTCAAAATTGTTGAAATTCTCTTGAAGCTTTTAAAATTCTCTCTAGAATTTTCAAAATCCATGGCCACATGTTTACAATTTCACATAAAAGAATGGCTAAAATTCCAGTTGAAATTTTTTCAAAGTCCCTTAAAAATTTTCCAATTTTTGTCCCAATTCTTCCCATTCCCATTGAAACTTTTCAAATCCCTCTCAAAATTGTTGAAATTCTGTTGAAGCTTTTAAAATTCTCTCTAGAATTTTCAAAATCCATGTCCACATGTTTACAATTTCACGTCAAAAAATGGCTAAAATTCCAGTTGAAATTTTTTCAAAGTCCCTTAAAAATTTTCCAATTTTTGTCCCAATTCTTCCCATTCCCATTGAAACTTTTCAAATTCCTCTCAAAATTGTTGAAATTCTGTTGAAGCTTTTAAAATTCTCTCTAGAATTTTCAAAATCCATGGCCACATGTTTACAATTTCACGTCAAAAAATGGCTAAAATTCCAGTTGAAATTTTTTCAAAGTCCCTTAAAAATTTTCCAATTTTTGTCCCAATTCTTCCCATTCCCATTGAAACTTTTCAAATCCCTCTCAAAATTGTTGAAATTCTGTTGAAGCTTTTAAAATTCTCTCTAGAATTTTCAAAATCCATGTCCACATGTTTACAATTTCACGTCAAAAAATGGCTAAAATTCCAGTTGAAATTTTTTCAAAGTCCCTGAAAAATTTTCCAATTTTTGTCCCAATTCTTCCCATTCCCATTGAAACTTTTCAAATCCCTCTCAAAATTGTTGAAATTCTCTTGAACCTTTTAAAATTCTCTCTAGAATTTTCAAAATCCATGTCCACATGTTTACAATTTCACGTCAAAAAATGGCTAAAATTCCAGTTGAAATTTTTTCAAAGTCCCTTAAAAATTTTCCAATTTTTGTCCCAATTCTTCCCATTCCCATTGAAACTTTTCAAATCCCTCTCAAAATTGTTGAAATTCTGTTGAAGCTTTTAAAATTCTCTCTAGAATTTTCAAAATCCATGGCCACATGTTTACAATTTCACATAAAAAAATTGTTAAAATTCCAGTTGAAATTTTTTCAAAGTCCCTTCAAAATTTTCCAATTTTTGTCCCAATTCTTCCCATTCCCATTGAAACTTTTCAAATCCCTCTCCAAATTGTTGAAATTCTGTTGAAGCTTTTAAAATTCTCTCTAGAATTTTCAAAATCCATGTCCACATGTTTACAATTTCACGTCAAAAAATGGCTAAAATTCCAGTTGAAATTTTTTCAAAGTCCCTTAAAAATTTTCCAATTTTTGTCCCAATTCTTCCCATTCCCATTGAAACTTTTCAAATCCCTCTCAAAATTGTTGAAATTCTCTTGAAGCTTTTAAAATTCTCTCTAGAATTTTCAAAATCCATGGCCACACGTTTACAATTTCACGTCAAAAAATGGCTAAAATTCCAGTTGAAATTTTTTCAAAGTCCCTTAAAAATTTTCCAATTTTTGTCCCAATTCTTCCCATTCCCATTGAAACTTTTCAAATCCCTCTCAAAATTGTAGAAATTCTGTTGAAGCTTTTAAAATTCTCTCTAGAATTTTCAAAATCCACTTCAACATGTTTACAATTTCACGTCAAAAAATGGCTAAAATTCCAGTTGAAATTTTTTCAAAGTCCCTTAAAAATTTTCCAATTTTTGTCCCAATTCTTCCCATTCCCATTGAAACTTTTCAAATCCCTCTCAAAATTGTTGAAATTCTGTTGAAGCTTTTCAAATTCTCTCTAGAATTTTCAAAATCTAAATTCCACATGTTTACAATTTCACGTCAAAAAATGGCTAAAATTCCAGTTGAAATTTTTTCAAAGTCCCTTAAAAATTTTCCAATTTTTGTCCCAATTCTTCCCATTCCCATTGAAACTTTTCAAATCCCTCTCAAAATTGTTGAAATTCTCTTGAAGCTTTTAAAATTCTCTCTAGAATTTTCAAAATCCATGTCCACATGTTTACAATTTCACGTCAAAAAATGGCTAAAATTCCAGTTGAAATTTTTTCAAAGTCCCTTAAAAATTTTCCAATTTTTGTCCCAATTCTTCCCATTCCCATTGAAACTTTTCAAATCCCTCTCAAAATTGTTGAAATTCTCTTGAACCTTTTAAAATTCTCTCTAGAATTTTCAAAATCCATGGCCACACGTTTACAATTTCACGTCAAAAAATGGCTAAAATTCCAGTTGAAATTTTTTCAAAGTCCCTTAAAAATTTTCCAATTTTTGTCCCAATTCTTCCCATTCCCATTGAAACTTTTCAAATCCCTCTCAAAATTGTTGAAATTCTCTTGAAGCTTTTAAAATTCTCTCTAGAATTTTCAAAATCCATGGCCACATGTTTACAATTTCACGTCAAAAAATGGCTAAAATTCCAGTTGAAATTTTTTCAAAGTCCCTTAAAAATTTTCCAATTTTTGTCCCAATTCTTCCCATTCCCATTGAAACTTTTCAAATCCCTCTCAAAATTGTTGAAATTCTGTTGAAGCTTTTAAAATTCTCTCTAGAATTTTCAAAATCCATGTCCACATGTTTACAATTTCACGTCAAAAAATGGCTAAAATTCCAGTTGAAATTTTTTCAAAGTCCCTTAAAAATTTTCCAATTTTTGTCCCAATTCTTCCCATTCCCATTGAAACTTTTCAAATTCCTCTCAAAATTGTTGAAATTCTGTTGAAGCTTTTAAAATTCTCTCTAGAATTTTCAAAATCCATGGCCACATGTTTACAATTTCACGTCAAAAAATGGCTAAAATTCCAGTTGAAATTTTTTCAAAGTCCCTTAAAAATTTTCCAATTTTTGTCCCAATTCTTCCCATTCCCATTGAAACTTTTCAAATCCCTCTCAAAATTGTTGAAATTCTGTTGAAGCTTTTAAAATTCTCTCTAGAATTTTCAAAATCCATGTCCACATGTTTACAATTTCACGTCAAAAAATGGCTAAAATTCCAGTTGAAATTTTTTCAAAGTCCCTGAAAAATTTTCCAATTTTTGTCCCAATTCTTCCCATTCCCATTGAAACTTTTCAAATCCCTCTCAAAATTGTTGAAATTCTCTTGAACCTTTTAAAATTCTCTCTAGAATTTTCAAAATCCATGTCCACATGTTTACAATTTCACGTCAAAAAATGGCTAAAATTCCAGTTGAAATTTTTTCAAAGTCCATTCAAAATTTTCCAATTTTTGTCCCAATTCTTCCCATTCCCATTGAAATTTTTCAAATCCCTCTCAAAATTGTTGAAATTCTCTTGAAGCTTTTAAAATTCTCTCTAGAATATTCAAAATCCATGGCCACATGTTTACAATTTCACATAAAAAAATTGTTAAAAAAACCAGTTGAAATTTTTTCAAAGTCCCTTAAAAATTTTCCAATTTTTGTCCCAATTCTTCCCATTCCCATTGAAACTTTTCAAATTCCTCTCAAAATTGTTGAAATTCTCTTGAAGCTTTTAAAATTCTCTCTAGAATTTTCAAAATCCATGGCCACACGTTTACAATTTCACGTCAAAAAATGGCTAAAATTCCAGTTGAAATTTTTTCAAAGTCCCTTAAAAATTTTCCAATTTTTGTCCCAATTCTTCCCATTCCCATTGAAACTTTTCAAATCCCTCTCAAAATTGTTGAAATTCTCTTGAAGCTTTTAAAATTCTCTCTAGAATTTTCAAAATCCATGTCCACATGTTTACAATTTCACGTCAAAAAATGGCTAAAATTCCAGTTGAAATTTTTTCAAAGTCCCTTAAAAATTTTCCAATTTTTGTCCCAATTCTTCCCATTCCCATTGAAACTTTTCAAATCCCTCTCAAAATTGTTGAAATTCTGTTGAAGCTTTTAAAATTCTCTCTAGAATTTTCAAAATCCACTTCAACATGTTTACAATTTCACGTCAAAAAATTGCTAAAATTCCAGTTGAAATTTTTTCAAAGTCCCTTAAAAATTTTCCAATTTTTGTCCCAATTCTTCCCATTCCCATTGAAACTTTTCAAATCCCTCTCAAAATTGTTGAAATTCTCTTGAAGCTTTTAAAATTCTCTCTAGAATTTTCAAAATCCATGGCCACATGTTTACAATTTCACGTCAAAAAATGGCTAAAATTCCAGTTGAAATTTTTTCAAAGTCCCTTAAAAATTTTCCAATTTTTGTCCCAATTCTTCCCATTCCCATTGAAACTTTTCAAATCCCTCTCAAAATTGTTGAAATTCTGTTGAAGCTTTTAAAATTCTCTCTAGAATTTTCAAAATCCATGTCCACATGTTTACAATTTCACGTCAAAAAATGGCTAAAATTCCAGTTGAAATTTTTTCAAAGTCCCTGAAAAATTTTCCAATTTTTGTCCCAATTCTTCCCATTCCCATTGAAACTTTTCAAATCCCTCTCAAAATTGTTGAAATTCTCTTGAACCTTTTAAAATTCTCTCTAGAATTTTCAAAATCCATGTCCACATGTTTACAATTTCACGTCAAAAAATGGCTAAAATTCCAGTTGAAATTTTTTCAAAGTCCCTTAAAAATTTTCCAATTTTTGTCCCAATTCTTCCCATTCCCATTGAAACTTTTCAAATCCCTCTCAAAATTGTTGAAATTCTCTTGAAGCTTTTAAAATTCTCTCTAGAATTTTCAAAATCCATGGCCACATGTTTACAATTTCACATAAAAAAATTGTTAAAATTCCAGTTGAAATTTTTTCAAAGTCCCTTAAAAATTTTCCAATTTTTGTCCCAATTCTTCCCATTCCCATTGAAACTTTTCAAATCCCTCTCAAAATTGTTGAAATTCTCTTGAAGCTTTTAAAATTCTCTCTAGAATTTTCAAAATCCATGGCCACATGTTTACAATTTCACATAAAAAAATTGTTAAAATTCCAGTTGAAATTTTTTCAAAGTCCCTTAAAAATTTTCCAATTTTTGTCCCAATTCTTCCCATTCCCATTGAAACTTTTCAAATCCCTCTCAAAATTGTTGAAATTCTCTTGAAGCTTTTAAAATTCTCTCTAGAATTTTCAAAATCCATGTCCACATATTTACAATTTCACATTAAAAAAATTGTTAAAATTCCAGTTGAAATTTTTTCAAAGTCCCTTAAAAATTTTCCAATTTTTGTCCCAATTCTTCCCATTCCCATTGAAACTTTTCAAATCCCTCTCAAAATTGTTGAAATTCTGTTGAAGCTTTTCAAATTCTCTCTAGAATTTTCAAAATCCATGGCCACATGTTTACAATTTCATGTCAAAAAATGGCAAAATTCCAGTTGAAATTTTTTCAAAGTCCCTTAAAAATTTTCCAATTTTTGTCCCAATTCTTCCCATTCCCATTGAAACTTTTCAAATCCCTCTCAAAATTGTTGAAATTCTGTTGAAGCTTTTAAAATTCTCTCTAGAATTTTCAAAATCCATGTCCACATGTTTACAATTTCACGTCAAAAAATGGCTAAAATTCCAGCTGAAATTTTTTCAAAGTCCCTGAAAAATTTTCCAATTTTTGTCCCAATTCTTCCCATTCCCATTGAAACTTTTCAAATCCCTCTCAAAATTGTTGAAATTCTGTTGAAGCTTTTAAAATTCTCTCTAGAATTTTCAAAATCCATGTCCACATGTTTACAATTTCACGTCAAAAAATGGCTAAAATTCCAGTTGAAATTTTTTCAAAGTCCCTTAAAAATTTTCCAATTTTTGTCCCAATTCTTCCCATTCCCATTGAAACTTTTCAAATCCCTCTCAAAATTGTTGAAATTCTCTTGAAGCCTTTAAAATTCTCTCTAGAATTTTCAAAATCCATGTCCACATGTTTACAATTTCACGTCAAAAAATGGCTAAAATTCCAGTTGAAATTTTTTCAAAGTCCCTTAAAAATTTTCCAATTTTTGTCCCAATTCTTCCCATTCCCATTGAAACTTTTCAAATCCCTCTCAAAATTGTTGAAATTCTCTTGAAGCTTTTAAAATTCTCTCTAGAATTTTCAAAATCCATGGCCACATGTTTACAATTTCACATAAAAAAATTGTTAAAATTCCAGTTGAAATTTTTTCAAAGTCCCTTAAAAATTTTCCAATTTTTGTCCCAATTCTTCCCATTCCCATTGAAACTTTTCAAATCCCCCTCAAAATTGTTGAAATTCTGTTGAAGCTTTTAAAATTCTCTCTAGAATTTTCAAAATCCATGTCCACATGTTTACAATTTCACATAAAAAAATGGCTAAAATTCCAGTTGAAATTTTTTCAAAGTCCCTTAAAAATTTTCCAATTTTTGTCCCAATTCTTCCCATTCCCATTGAAACTTTTCAAATCCCTCTCAAAATTGTTGAAATTCTCTTGAAGCTTTTAAAATTCTCTCTAGAATTTTCAAAATCCATGTCCACATGTTTACAATTTCACATAAAAAAGTGGCTAAAATTCCAGTTGAAATTTTTTCAAAGTCCCTTCAAAATTTTCCAATTTTTGTCCCAATTCTTCCCATTCCCATTGAAACTTTTCGAATCCCTCTCAAAATTGTTGAAATTCTGTTGAAGCTTTTAAAATTCTCTCTAGAATTTTCAAAATCCATGTCCACATGTTTACAATTTCACGTAAAAAAATGGCTAAAATTCCAGTTGAAATTTTTTCAAAGTCCCTTAAAAGTTTTCCAATTTTTGTCCCAATTCTTCCCATTCCCATTGAAACTTTTCAAATCCCTCTCAAAATTGTAGAAATTCTCTTGAAGCTTTTAAAATTCTCTCTAGAATTTTCAAAATCCATGGCCACATGTTTACAATTTCACGACAAAAAATGGCTAAAATTCCAGTTGAAATTTTTTCAAAGTCCCTTAAAAATTTTCCAATTTTTGTCCCAATTCTTCCCATTCCCATTGAAACTTTTCAAATCCCTCTCAAAATTGTTGAAATTCTCTTGAAGCTTTTAAAATTCTCTCTAGAATTTTCAAAATCCATGTCCACATGTTTACAATTTCACGTCAAAAAATGGCTAAAATTCCAGTTGAAATTTTTTCAAAGTCCCTTAAAAATTTTCCAATTTTTGTCCCAATTCTTCCCATTCCCATTGAAACTTTTCAAATCCCTCTCAAAATTGTTGAAATTCTGTTGAAGCTTTTAAAATTCTCTCTAGAATTTTCAAAATCCATGTCCACATGTTTACAATTTCACTTTAAAAAATGGCTAAAATTCCAGTTGAAATTTTTTCAAAGTCCCTTAAAAATTTTCCAATTTTTGTCCCAATTCTTCCCATTCCCATTGAAACTTTTCAAATCCCTCTCAAAATTGTTGAAATTCTCTTGAAGCTTTTAAAATTCTCTCTAGAATTTTCAAAATCCATGGCCACATGTTTACAATTTCACATAAAAAAATTGTTAAAATTCCAGTTGAAATTTTTTCAAAGTCCCTTAAAAATTTCCCAATTTTTGTCCCAATTCTTCCCATTCCCATTGAAACTTTTCAAATCCCTCTCAAAATTGTTGAAATTCTCTTGAAGCTTTTAAAATTCTCTCTAGAATTTTCAAAATCCATGTCCACATGTTTACAATTTCACGTCAAAAAATGGCTAAAATTCCAGTTGAAATTTTTTCAAAGTCCCTTAAAAGTTTTCCAATTTTTGTTCCAATTCTTCCCATTCCCATTGAAACTTTTCAAATCCCTCTCAAAATTGTTGAAATTCTGTTGAAGCTTTTAAAATTCTCTCTAGAATTTTCAAAATCCATGTCCACATGTTTACAATTTCACGTCAAAAAATTGCTAAAATTCCAGCTGAAATTTTTTCAAAGTCCCTTAAAAATTTTCCAATTTTTGTCCCAATTCTTCCCATTCCCATTGAAACTTTTCAAATCCCTCTCAAAATTGTTGAAATTCTGTTGAAGCTTTTAAAATTCTCTCTAGAATTTTCAAAATCCATGTCCACATGTTTACAATTTCACGTCAAAAAATGGCTAAAATTCCAGTTGAAATTTTTTCAAAGTCCCTTAAAAATTTTCCAATTTTTGTCCCAATTCTTCCCATTCCCATTGAAACTTTTCAAATCCCTCTCAAAATTGTTGAAATTCTCTTGAAGCTTTTAAAATTCTCTCTAGAATTTTCAAAATCCATGTCCACATGTTTACAATTTCACGTCAAAAAATGGCTAAAATTCCAGTTGAAATTTTTTCAAAGTCCCTTAAAAATTTTCCAATTTTTGTCCCAATTCTTCCCATTCCCATTGAAACTTTTCAAATCCCTCTCAAAATTGTTGAAATTCTGTTGAAGCTTTTAAAATTCTCTCTAGAATTTTCAAAATCCACTTCAACATGTTTACAATTTCACGTCAAAAAATTGCTAAAATTCCAGTTGAAATTTTTTCAAAGTCCCTTAAAAATTTTCCAATTTTTGTCCCAATTCTTCCCATTCCCATTGAAACTTTTCAAATCCCTCTCAAAATTGTAGAAATTCTGTTAAAGCTTTTAAAATTCTCTCTAGAATTTTCAAAATCCATGTCCACATGTTTACAATTTCACGTCAAAAAATGGCTAAAATTCCAGTTGAAATTTTTTCAAAGTCCCTTAAAAGTTTTCCAATTTTTGTCCCAATTCTTCCCATTCCCATTGAAACTTTTCAAATCCCTCTCAAAATTGCTGAAATTCTCTTGAAGCTTTTAAAATTCTCTCTAGAATTTTCAAAATCTAAATTCCACATGTTTACAATTTCACGTCAAAAAATGGCTAAAATTCCAGTTGAAATTTTTTCAAAGTCCCTTAAAAATTTTCCAATTTTTGTCCCAATTCTTCCCATTCCCATTGAAACTTTTCAAATCCCTCTCAAAATTGTTGAAATTCTGTTGAAGCTTTTAAAATTCTCTCTAGAATTTTCAAAATCCATGTCCACATGTTTACAATTTCACGTCAAAAAATTGCTAAAATTCCAGCTGAAATTTTTTCAAAGTCCCTTAAAAATTTTCCAATTTTTGTCCCAATTCTTCCCATTCCCATTGAAACTTTTCAAATCCCTCTCAAAATTGTTGAAATTCTGTTGAAGCTTTTAAAATTCTCTCTAGAATTTTCAAAATCCATGTCCACATGTTTACAATTTCACGTCAAAAAATGGCTAAAATTCCAGTTGAAATTTTTTCAAAGTCCCTTAAAAATTTTCCAATTTTTGTCCCAATTCTTCCCATTCCCATTGAAACTTTTCAAATCCCTCTCAAAATTGTTGAAATTCTCTTGAAGCTTTTAAAATTCTCTCTAGAATTTTCAAAATCCATGTCCACATGTTTACAATTTCACGTCAAAAAATGGCTAAAATTCCAGTTGAAATTTTTTCAAAGTCCCTTAAAAATTTTCCAATTTTTGTCCCAATTCTTCCCATTCCCATTGAAACTTTTCAAATCCCTCTCAAAATTGTTGAAATTCTGTTGAAGCTTTTAAAATTCTCTCTAGAATTTTCAAAATCCACTTCAACATGTTTACAATTTCACGTCAAAAAATTGCTAAAATTCCAGTTGAAATTTTTTCAAAGTCCCTTAAAAATTTTCCAATTTTTGTCCCAATTCTTCCCATTCCCATTGAAACTTTTCAAATCCCTCTCAAAATTGTAGAAATTCTGTTAAAGCTTTTAAAATTCTCTCTAGAATTTTCAAAATCCATGTCCACATGTTTACAATTTCACGTCAAAAAATGGCTAAAATTCCAGTTGAAATTTTTTCAAAGTCCCTTAAAAGTTTTCCAATTTTTGTCCCAATTCTTCCCATTCCCATTGAAACTTTTCAAATCCCTCTCAAAATTGCTGAAATTCTCTTGAAGCTTTTAAAATTCTCTCTAGAATTTTCAAAATCCATGTCCACATGTTTACAATTTCACGTCAAAAAATGGCTAAAATTCCAGTTGAAATTTTTTCAAAGTCCCTTAAAAATTTTCCAATTTTTGTCCCAATTCTTCCCATTCCCATTGAAACTTTTCAAATCCCTCTCAAAATTGTTGAAATTCTCTTGAAGCTTTTAAAATTCTCTCTAGAATTTTCAAAATCCATGTCCACATGTTTACAATTTCACGTCAAAAAATGGCTAAAATTCCAGCTGAAATTTTTTCAAAGTCCCTTAAAAATTTTCCAATTTTTGTCCCAATTCTTCCCATTCCCATTGAAACTTTTCAAATTCCTCTCAAAATTGTTGAAATTCTGTTGAAGCTTTTAAAATTCTCTCTAGAATTTTCAAAATCCATGTCCACATGTTTACAATTTCACATAAAAAAATTGCTAAAATTCCAGCTGAAATTTTTTCAAAGTCCCTTAAAAATTTTCCAATTTTTGTCCCAATTCTTCCCATTCCCATTGAAACTTTTCAAATTCCTCTCAAAATTGTTGAAATTCTGTTGAAGCTTTTAAAATTCTCTCTAGAATTTTCAAAATCCATGTCCACATGTTTACAATTTCACGTAAAAAAATTGCTAAAATTCCAGCTGAAATTTTTTCAAAGTCCCTTCAAAATTTTCCAATTTTTGTCCCAATTCTTCCCATTCCCATTGAAACTTTTCAAATCCCTCTCAAAATTGTTGAAATTCTTTTGAAGCTTTTAAAATTCTCTCTAGAATTTTCAAAATCCATGTCCACATGTTTACTATTTCACGTAAAAAAAATGGTAAAATTCCAGTTGAAATTTTTTCAAAGTCCCTTAAAAATTTTCCAATTTTTGTCCCAATTCTTCCCATTCCCATTGAAACTTTTCAAATCCCTCTCAAAATTGTTGAAATTCTCTTGAAGCTTTTAAAATTCTCTCTAGAATTTTCAAAATCTAAATTCCACATGTTTACAATTTCACGTCAAAAAATGGCTAAAATTCCAGTTGAAATTTTTTCAAAGTCCCTTAAAAATTTTCCAATTTTTGTCCCAATTCTTCCCATTCCCATTGAAACTTTTCAAATCCCTCTCCAAATTGTTGAAATTCTCTTGAAGCTTTTAAAATTCTCTCTAGAATTTTCAAAATCCATGGCCACATGTTTACAATTTCACGTCAAAAAATGGCTAAAATTCCAGTTGAAATTTTTTCAAAGTCCCTTAAAAATTTTCCAATTTTTGTCCCAATTCTTCCCATTCCCATTGAAACTTTTCAAATTCCTCTCAAAATTGTTGAAGTTCTCTTGAAGCTTTTAAAATTCTCTCTAGAATTTTCAAAATCCATGTCCACATGTTTACAATTTCACATAAAAAAATTGCTAAAATTCCAGCTGAAATTTTTTCAAAGTCCCTTAAAAATTTTCCAATTTTTGTTCCAATTCTTCCCATTCCCATTGAAACTTTTCAAATTCCTCTCAAAATTGTTGAAATTCTGTTGAAGCTTTTAAAATTCTCTCTAGAATTTTCAAAATCCATGTCCACATGTTTACAATTTCACGTAAAAAAATTGCTAAAATTCCAGTTGAAATTTTTTCAAAGTCCCTTAAAAATTTTCCAATTTTTGTCCCAATTCTTCCCATTCCCATTGAAACTTTTCAAATCCCTCTCAAAATTGTTGAAATTCTGTTGAACCTTTTAAAATTCTCTCTAGAATTTTCAAAATCCATGTCCACATGTTTGCAATTTCACGTCAAAAAATGGTAAAATTCCAGTTGAAATTTTTTCAAAGTCCCTTAAAAATTTTCCAATTTTTGTCCCAATTCTTCCCATTCCCATTGAAACTTTTCAAATCCCTCTCAAAATTGTTGAAATTCTGTTGAAGCTTTTAAAATTCTCTCTAGAATTTTCAAAATCCATGTCCACATGTTTACAATTTCACATAAAAAAATTGCTAAAATTCCAGTTGAAATTTTTTCAAAGTCCCTTAAAAATTTTCCAATTTTTGTTCCAATTCTTCCCATTCCCATTGAAACTTTTCAAATCCCTCTCAAAATTGTTGAAATTCTGTTGAAGCTTTTAAAATTCTCTCTAGTATTT
Organism: Streptopelia decaocto; assembly: GCF_964273445.1. Lineage (NCBI taxonomy): Eukaryota > Metazoa > Chordata > Aves > Columbiformes > Columbidae > Streptopelia > Streptopelia decaocto. The sequence goes on along the minus strand of NW_028115794.1, from coordinate 3,169 downwards.
TCAAAATCCATGTCCACATGTTTACAATTTCACGTCAAAAAATTGCTAAAATTCCAGTTGAAATTTTTTCAAAGTCCCTTAAAAGTTTTCCAATTTTTGTCCCAATTCTTCCCATTCCCATTGAAACTTTTCAAATCCCTCTCAAAATTGTTGAAATTCTGTTGAAGCTTTTAAAATTCTCTCTAGAATTTTCAAAATCCATGTCCACATGTTTACAATTTCACGTCAAAAAATTGCTAAAATTCCAGTTGAAATTTTTTCAAAGTCCCTTAAAAATTTTCCAATTTTTGTCCCAATTCTTCCCATTCCCATTGAAACTTTTCAAATTCCTCTCAAAATTGTTGAAATTCTCTTGAAGCTTTTAAAATTCTCTCTAGAATTTTCAAAATCCATGGCCACATGTTTACAATTTCACGTCAAAAAATTGCTAAAATTCCAGTTGAAATTTTTTCAAAGTCCCTTAAAAGTTTTCCAATTTTTGTCCCAATTCTTCCCATTCCCATTGAAACTTTTCAAATCCCTCTCAAAATTGTTGAAATTCTCTTGAAGCTTTTAAAATTCTCTCTAGAATTTTCAAAATCCATGGCCACATGTTTACAATTTCACGTCAAAAAATGGCTAAAATTCCAGTTGAAATTTTTTCAAAGTCCCTTAAAAATTTTCCAATTTTTGTCCCAATTCTTCCCATTCCCATTGAAACTTTTCAAATTCCTCTCAAAATTGTTGAAATTCTCTTGAAGCTTTTAAAATTCTCTCTAGAATTTTCAAAATCCATGTCCACATGTTTACAATTTCACGTCAAAAAATGGCTAAAATTCCAGTTGAAATTTTTTCAAAGTCCCTTAAAAATTTTCCAATTTTTGTCCCAATTCTTCCCATTCCCATTGAAACTTTTCAAATCCCTCTCAAAATTGTTGAAATTCTGTTGAAGCTTTTAAAATTCTCTCTAGAATTTTCAAAATCTAAATTCCACATGTTTACAATTTCACGTCAAAAAATGGCTAAAATTCCAGTTGAAATTTTTTCAAAGTCCCTTAAAAATTTTCCAATTTTTGTCCCAATTCTTCCCATTCCCATTGAAACTTTTCAAATCCCTCTCAAAATTGTTCAAATTCTGTTAAAGCTTTTAAAATTCTCTCTAGAATTTTCAAAATCCATGTCCACATGTTTACAATTTCACGTCAAAAAATGGCTAAAATTCCAGTTGAAATTTTTTCAAAGTCCCTTAAAAATTTTCCAATTTTTGTCCCAATTCTTCCCATTCCCATTGAAACTTTTCAAATCCCTCTCAAAATTGTTGAAATTCTGTTGAAACTTTTAAAATTCTCTCTAGAATTTTCAAAATCCATGGCCACATGTTTACAATTTCACGTCAAAAAATGGATAAAATTCCAGTTGAAATTTTTTCAAAGTCCCTTAAAAATTTTCCAATTTTTGTCCCAATTCTTCCCATTCCCATTGAAACTTTTCAAATCCCTCTCAAAATTGTTGAAATTCTGTTGAAGCTTTTAAAATTCTCTCTAGTATTTTCAAAATCCATGTCCACATGTTTACAATTTCACGTCAAAAAATTGCTAAAATTCCAGTTGAAATTTTTTCAAAGTCCCTTAAAAGTTTTCCAATTTTTGTCCCAATTCTTCCCATTCCCATTGAAACTTTTCAAATCCCTCTCAAAATTGTTGAAATTCTGTTGAAGCTTTTAAAATTCTCTCTAGAATTTTCAAAATCCATGTCCACATGTTTACAATTTCACGTCAAAAAATTGCTAAAATTCCAGTTGAAATTTTTTCAAAGTCCCTTAAAAATTTTCCAATTTTTGTCCCAATTCTTCCCATTCCCATTGAAACTTTTCAAATTCCTCTCAAAATTGTTGAAATTCTCTTGAAGCTTTTAAAATTCTCTCTAGAATTTTCAAAATCCATGGCCACATGTTTACAATTTCACGTCAAAAAATTGCTAAAATTCCAGTTGAAATTTTTTCAAAGTCCCTTAAAAGTTTTCCAATTTTTGTCCCAATTCTTCCCATTCCCATTGAAACTTTTCAAATCCCTCTCAAAATTGTTGAAATTCTCTTGAAGCTTTTAAAATTCTCTCTAGAATTTTCAAAATCCATGGCCACATGTTTACAATTTCACGTCAAAAAATGGCTAAAATTCCAGTTGAAATTTTTTCAAAGTCCCTTAAAAATTTTCCAATTTTTGTCCCAATTCTTCCCATTCCCATTGAAACTTTTCAAATTCCTCTCAAAATTGTTGAAATTCTCTTGAAGCTTTTAAAATTCTCTCTAGAATTTTCAAAATCCATGTCCACATGTTTACAATTTCACGTCAAAAAATGGCTAAAATTCCAGTTGAAATTTTTTCAAAGTCCCTTAAAAATTTTCCAATTTTTGTCCCAATTCTTCCCATTCCCATTGAAACTTTTCAAATCCCTCTCAAAATTGTTGAAATTCTGTTGAAGCTTTTAAAATTCTCTCTAGAATTTTCAAAATCTAAATTCCACATGTTTACAATTTCACGTCAAAAAATGGCTAAAATTCCAGTTGAAATTTTTTCAAAGTCCCTTAAAAATTTTCCAATTTTTGTCCCAATTCTTCCCATTCCCATTGAAACTTTTCAAATCCCTCTCAAAATTGTTCAAATTCTGTTAAAGCTTTTAAAATTCTCTCTAGAATTTTCAAAATCCATGTCCACATGTTTACAATTTCACGTCAAAAAATGGCTAAAATTCCAGTTGAAATTTTTTCAAAGTCCCTTAAAAATTTTCCAATTTTTGTCCCAATTCTTCCCATTCCCATTGAAACTTTTCAAATCCCTCTCAAAATTGTTGAAATTCTGTTGAAACTTTTAAAATTCTCTCTAGAATTTTCAAAATCCATGGCCACATGTTTACAATTTCACGTCAAAAAATGGCTAAAATTCCAGTTGAAATTTTTTCAAAGTCCCTTAAAAATTTTCCAATTTTTGTCCCAATTCTTCCCATTCCCATTGAAACTTTTCAAATCCCTCTCAAAATTCTTGAAATTCTGTTGAAGCTTTTAAAATTCTCTCTAGAATTTTCAAAATCCATGTCCACATGTTTACAATTTCACATAAAAAAATTGTTAAAATTCCAGTTGAAATTTTTTCAAAGTCCCTTAAAAGTTTTCCAATTTTTGTCCCAATTCTTC
>NW_028115795.1:0-25630 GCF_964273445.1 Streptopelia decaocto | reverse complement strand
TGGGAAGAATTGGGACAAAAATGGGAAAATTTTTAAGGGACTTTGAAAAAATTTCAACTGGAATTTTAGCCATTTTTTTAAGTGAAATTGTAAACATGTGGCCATGGATTTTGAAAATTCTAGAGAGAATTTTAAAAGCTTCAACAGAATTTCAACAATTTTGAGAGGGATTTGAAAAGTTTCAATGGGAATGGGAAGAATTGGGACAAAAATTGGAAAATTTTTAAGGGACTTTGAAAAAAATTTCAACTGGAATTTTAGCCATTTTTTGACGTGAAATTGTAAACATGTGGCCATGGATTTTGAAAATTCTAGAGAGAATTTTAAAAGCTTCAACAGAATTTCAACAATTTTGAGAGGGATTTGAAAAGTTTCAATGGGAATGGGAAGAATTGGGACAAAAATGGGAAAATTTTTAAGGGACTTTGAAAAAATTTCAACTGGAATTTTAGCCATTTTTTTAAGTGAAATTGTAAACATGTGGCCATAGATTTTGAAAATTCTAGAGAGAATTTTAAAAGCTTCAACAGAATTTCAACAATTTTGAGAGGGATTTGAAAAGTTTCAATGGGAATGGGAAGAACTGGGACAAAAATCGGAAAATTTTTAAGGGACTTTGAAAAAATTTCAACTGGAATTTTAGCAATTTTTTGATGTGAAATTGTAAACATGTGGCCATGGATTTTGAAAATTCTAGAGAGAATTTTTAAAGCTTCAAGAGAATTTCAACAATTTTGAGAGGGATTTGAAAAGTTTCAATGGGAATGGGAAGAATTGGGACAAAAATGGGAAAATTTTTCAGGGACTTTGAAAAAATTTCAACGAGAATTTTAGCAATTTTTTTATGTGAAATTGTAAACATGTGGACATGGATTTTGAAAATTCTAGAGAGAATTTTAAAAGCTTCAAGAGAATTTCAACCATTTTGAGAGGGATTTGTAAAGTTTCAATGGGAATGGGAAGAATTGGGACAAAGATTGGAAAATTTTTAAGGGACTTTGAAAAAATTTCAACTGGAATTTTAGCCATTTTTTGACGTGAAATTGTGAACATGTGGCCATGGATTTTGAAAATTCTAGAGAGAATTTTAAATGCTTCAAGAGAATTTCAACAATTTTGAGAGGGATTTGAAAAGTTTCAATGGGAATGGGAAGAATTGGGACAAAAATTGGAAAATTTTTAAGGGACTTTGAAAAAATTTCAACTGGAATTTTAGCAATTTTTTAATGTGAAATTGTAAACATGTGGCCATGGATTTTGAAAATTCTAGAGAGAATTTTTAAAGCTTCAAGAGAATTTCAACAATTTTGAGAGGGATTTGAAAAGTTTCAATGGGAATGGGAAGAATTGGGACAAAAATTGGAAAATTTTTAAGGGACTTTGAAAAAATTTCAACTGGAATTTTAGCCATTTTTTTACGTGAAATTGTAAACATGTGGCCATGGATTTTGAAAATTCTAGAGAGAATTTTAAAAGCTTCAAGAGAATTTCAACACTTTTGAGAGGGATTTGAAAAGTTTCAATGGGAATGGGAAGAATTGGGACAAAAATTGGAACATTTTTCAGGGACTTTGAAAAAATTTCAACTGGAATTTTAGCCATTTTTTGACGTGAAATTGTAAACATGTGGACATGGATTTTGAAAATTCTAGAGAGAATTTTAAAAGCTTCAAGAGAATTTCAACAATTTTGAGAGGGATTTGAAAAGTTTCAATGGGAATGGGAAGAATTGGGACAAAAATTGGAAAATATTTAAGGGACCTTGAAAAATTTCAACTGGAATTTTAGCCATTTTTTGACGTGGAAATTGTAAACATGTGGACATGGATTTTGAAAATTCTAGAAAGAATTTTAAAAGCTTCAACAGAATTTCAACAATTTTGAGAGGGATTTGAAAAGTTTCAATGGGAATGGGAAGAATTGGGACAAATTGGAAAATTTTTAAGGGACTTTGAAAAAATTTCAACTGGAATTTTAGCCATTTTTTGACGTGAAATTGTAAACATGTGGACATGGATTTTGAAAATTCTAGAAAGAATTTTAAAAGCTTCAAGAGAATTTCAACAATTTTGAGAGGGATTTGAAAAGTTTCAATGGGAATGGGAAGAATTGGGACAAAATTGGAAAATTTTTAAGGGACTTTGAAAAAATTTCAACTGGAATTTTAGCCATTTTTTGACGTGAAATTGTAAACATGTGGACATGGATTTTGAAAATTCTAGAGAGAATTTTAAATGCTTCAAGAGAATTTCAACACTTTTGAGAGGATTTGAAAAGTTTCAATGGGAATGGGAAGAATTGGGACAAAAATGGGAAAATTTTTAAGGGACTTTGAAAAAATTTCAACTGGAATTTTAGCAATTTTTTGACGTGAAATTGTAAACATGTGGACATGGATTTTGAAAATTCTAGAGAGAATTTTAAAAGCTTCAAGAGAATTTCAACAATTTTGAGAGGGATTTGAAAAGTTTCAATGGGAATGGGAAGAATTGGGACAAAAATTGGAAAATTTTTCAGGGACTTTGAAAAAATTTCAACTGGAATTTTAGCATTTTTTTTACGTGAAATTGTAAACATGTGGACATGGTTATGGAAAATTCTAGAGAGAATTTTAAAAGCTTCAACAGAATTTCAACAATTTTGAGAGGGATTTGAAAAGTTTCAATGGGAATGGGAAGAATTGGGACAAAAATGGGAAAATTTTTCAGGGACTTTGAAAAAATTTCAACTGGAATTTTAGCAATTTTTTAATGTGAAATTGTAAACATGTGGACATGGATTTTGAAAATTCTAGAGAGAATTTTAAAAGCTTCAACAGAATTTCAACAATTTTGAGAGGGATTTGAAAAGTTTCAATGGGAATGGGAAGAATTGGGACAAAAATTGGAACATTTTTAAGGGACTTTGAAAAAATTTCAACTGGAATTTTAGCCATTTTTTGACGTGAAATTGTAAACATGTGGCCATGGATTTTGAAAATTCTAGAGAGAATTTTAAAAGCTTCAACAGAATTTCAACAATTTTGAGAGGGATTTGAAAAGTTTCAATGGGAATGGGAAGAATTGGGACAAAAATCGGAAAATTTTTAAGGGACTTTGAAAAAATTTCAACTGGAATTTTAGCCATTTTTTAATGTGAAATTGTAAACATGTGGCCATGGATTTTGAAAATTCTAGAGAGAATTTTTAAAGCTTCAAGAGAATTTCAACAATTTTGAGAGGGATTTGAAAAGTTTCAATGGGAATGGGAAGAATTGGGACAAAAATGGGAAAATTTTTCAGGGACTTTGAAAAAATTTCAACTGGAATTTTAGCAATTTTTTTATGTGAAATTGTAAACATGTGGACATGGATTTTGAAAATTCTAGAGAGAATTTTAAAAGCTTCAACAGAATTTCAACAATTTTGAGAGGGATTTGTAAAGTTTCAATGGGAATGGGAAGAATTGGGACAAAGATTGGAAAATTTTTCAGGGACTTTGAAAAAATTTCAACTGGAATTTTAGCCATTTTTTGACGTGAAATTGTAAACATGTGGACATGGATTTTGAAAATTCTAGAGAGAATTTTAAATGCTTCAAGAGAATTTCAACAATTTTGAGAGGGATTTGAAAAGTTTCAATGGGAATGGGAAGAATTGGGACAAAAATGGGAAAATTTTTAAGGGACTTTGAAAAAATTTCAACTGGAATTTTAGCCATTTTTTGACGTGAAATTGTAAACATGTGGACATGGATTTTGAAAATTCTAGAGAGAATTTTAAAAGCTTCAAGAGAATTTCAACAATTTTGAGAGGGATTTGAAAAGTTTCAATGGGAATGGGAAGAATTGGGACAAAAATGGGAAAATTTTTCAGGGACTTTGAAAAAATTTCAACTGGAATTTTAGCAATTTTTTAATGTGAAATTGTAAACATGTGGCCATGGATTTTGAAAATTCTAGAGAGAATTTTTAAAGCTTCAAGAGAATTTCAACAATTTTGAGAGGGATTTGAAAAGTTTCAATGGGAATGGGAAGAATTGGGACAAAAATTGGAAAATTTTTCAGGGACTTTGAAAAAATTTCAACTGGAATTTTAGCCATTTTTTAATGTGAAATTGTAAACATGTGGACATGGATTTTGAAAATTCTAGAGAGAATTTTAAATGCTTCAACAGAATTTCAACACTTTTGAGAGGGATTTGAAAAGTTTCAATGGGAATGGGAAGAATTGGGACAAAAATTGGAAAATTTTTAAGGGACTTTGAAAAAATTTCAACTGGAATTTTAGCCATTTTTTGACGTGAAATTGTAAACATGTGGCCATGGATTTTGAAAATTCTAGAGAGAATTTTAAAAGCTTCAAGAGAATTTCAACAATTTTGAGAGGGATTTGAAAAGTTTCAATGGGAATGGGAAGAATTGGGACAAAAATTGGAAAATTTTGAAGGGACTTTGAAAAAATTTCAACTGGAATTTTAGCCATTTTTTGACGTGAAATTGTAAACATGTGGCCATGGATTTTGAAAATTCTAGAGAGAATTTTAAAAGCTTCAAGAGAATTTCAACACTTTTGAGAGGGATTTGAAAAGTTTCAATGGGAATGGGAAGAATTGGGACAAAAATTGGAAAATTTTTAAGGGACTTTGAAAAAATTTCAACTGGAATTTTAGCCATTTTTTTAAGTGAAATTGTAAACATGTGGCCATGGATTTTGAAAATTCTAGAGAGAATTTTAAAAGCTTCAACAGAATTTCAACAATTTTGAGAGGGATTTGAAAAGTTGCAATGGGAATGGGAAGAATTGGGACAAAAATTGGAAAATTTTTAAGGGACTTTGAAAAAATTTCAACTGGAATTTTAGCCATTTTTTGACGTGAAATTGTAAACATGTGGCCATGGATTTTGAAAATTTTAGAGAGAATTTTAAAAGCTTCAAGAGAATTTCAACAATTTTGAGAGGGATTTGAAAAGTTTCAATGGGAATGGGAAGAATTGGGACAAAAATGGGAAAATTTTTAAGGGACTTTGAAAAAATTTCAACTGGAATTTTAGCCATTTTTACGTGAAATTGTAAACATGTTGCCATGGATTTTGAAAATTCTAGAGAGAATTTTAAAAGCTTCAACAGAATTTCAACAATTTTGAGAGGGATTTGAAAAGTTTCAATGGGAATGGGAAGAATTGGGACAAAAATGGGAAAATTTTTCAGGGACTTTGAAAAAATTTCAACTGGAATTTTAGCAATTTTTTAATGTGAAATTGTAAACATGTGGACATGGATTTTGAAAATTCTAGAGAGAATTTTAAAAGCTTCAACAGAATTTCAACCATTTTGAGAGGGATTTGTAAAGTTTCAATGGGAATGAGAAGAATTGGGACAAAAATTGGAAAATTTTTCAGGGACTTTGAAAAAATTTCAACTGGAATTTTAGCCATTTTTTGACGTGAAATTGTGAACATGTGGACATGGATTTTGAAAATTCTAGAGAGAATTTTAAAAGCTTCAAGAGAATTTCAACAATTTTGAGAGGGATTTGAAAAGTTTCAATGGGAATGGGAAGAATTGGGACAAAAATTGGAAAATTTTTCAGGGACTTTGAAAAAATTTCAACTGGAATTTTAGCAATTTTTTAATGTGAAATTGTAAACATGTGGCCATGGATTTTGAAAATTCTAGAGAGAATTTTTAAAGCTTCAAGAGAATTTCAACAATTTTGAGAGGGATTTGAAAAGTTTCAATGGGAATGGGAAGAATTGGGACAAAAATTGGAAAATTTTTAAGGGACTTTGAAAAAATTTCAACTGGAATTTTAGCCATTTTTTGACGTGAAATTGTAAACATGTGGCCATGGATTTTGAAAATTCTAGAGAGAATTTTAAATGCTTCAACAGAATTTCAACACTTTTGAGAGGGATTTGAAAAGTTTCAATGGGAATGGGAAGAATTGGGACAAAAATTGGAACATTTTTCAGGGACTTTGAAAAAATTTCAACTGGAATTTTAGCAATTTTTTGACGTGAAATTGTAAACATGTGGACATGGATATGGAAAATTCTAGAGAGAATTTTAAAAGCTTCAAGAGAATTTCAACAATTTTGAGAGGGATTTGAAAAGTTTCAATGGGAATGGGAAGAATTGGGACAAAAATTGGAAAATTTTGAAGGGACTTTGAAAAAATTTCAACTGGAATTTTAGCCATTTTTTGACGTGAAATTGTAAACATGTGGACATGGATTTTGAAAATTCTAGAGAGAATTTTAAAAGCTTCAAGAGAATTTCAACACTTTTGAGAGGGATTTGAAAAGTTTCAATGGGAATGGGAAGAATTGGGACAAAAATTGGAAAATTTTTAAGGGACTTTGAAAAAATTTCAACTGGAATTTTAGCCATTTTTTTAAGTGAAATTGTAAACATGTGGCCATGGATTTTGAAAATTCTAGAGAGAATTTTAAAAGCTTCAACAGAATTTCAACAATTTTGAGAGGGATTTGAAAAGTTGCAATGGGAATGGGAAGAATTGGGACAAAAATTGGAAAATTTTTAAGGGACTTTGAAAAAATTTCAACTGGAATTTTAGCAATTTTTTGACGTGAAATTGTAAACATGTGGCCATGGATTTTGAAAATTTTAGAGAGAATTTTAAAAGCTTCAAGAGAATTTCAACAATTTTGAGAGGGATTTGAAAAGTTTCAATGGGAATGGGAAGAATTGGGACAAAAATGGGAAAATTTTTAAGGGACTTTGAAAAAATTTCAACTGGAATTTTAGCCATTTTTACGTGAAATTGTAAACATGTTGCCATGGATTTTGAAAATTCTAGAGAGAATTTTAAAAGCTTCAACAGAATTTCAACAATTTTGAGAGGGATTTGAAAAGTTTCAATGGGAATGGGAAGAATTGGGACAAAAATGGGAAAATTTTTCAGGGACTTTGAAAAAATTTCAACTGGAATTTTAGCAATTTTTTAATGTGAAATTGTAAACATGTGGACATGGATTTTGAAAATTCTAGAGAGAATTTTAAAAGCTTCAACAGAATTTCAACCATTTTGAGAGGGATTTGTAAAGTTTCAATGGGAATGAGAAGAATTGGGACAAAAATTGGAAAATTTTTCAGGGACTTTGAAAAAATTTCAACTGGAATTTTAGCCATTTTTTGACGTGAAATTGTGAACATGTGGACATGGATTTTGAAAATTCTAGAGAGAATTTTAAAAGCTTCAAGAGAATTTCAACAATTTTGAGAGGGATTTGAAAAGTTTCAATGGGAATGGGAAGAATTGGGACAAAAATTGGAAAATTTTTCAGGGACTTTGAAAAAATTTCAACTGGAATTTTAGCAATTTTTTAATGTGAAATTGTAAACATGTGGACATGGATTTTGAAAATTCTAGAGAGAATTTTAAAAGCTTCAACAGAATTTCAACCATTTTGAGAGGGATTTGTAAAGTTTCAATGGGAATGAGAAGAATTGGGACAAAAATTGGAAAATTTTTCAGGGACTTTGAAAAAATTTCAACTGGAATTTTAGCCATTTTTTGACGTGAAATTGTGAACATGTGGACATGGATTTTGAAAATTCTAGAGAGAATTTTAAAAGCTTCAAGAGAATTTCAACAATTTTGAGAGGGATTTGAAAAGTTTCAATGGGAATGGGAAGAATTGGGACAAAAATTGGAAAATTTTTCAGGGACTTTGAAAAAATTTCAACTGGAATTTTAGCAATTTTTTAATGTGAAATTGTAAACATGTGGCCATGGATTTTGAAAATTCTAGAGAGAATTTTTAAAGCTTCAAGAGAATTTCAACAATTTTGAGAGGGATTTGAAAAGTTTCAATGGGAATGGGAAGAATTGGGACAAAAATTGGAACATTTTTCAGGGACTTTGAAAAAATTTCAACTGGAATTTTAGCCATTTTTTGACGTGAAATTGTAAACATGTGGACATGGATATGGAAAATTCTAGAGAGAATTTTAAATGCTTCAACAGAATTTCAACAATTTTGAGAGGGATTTGAAAAGTTTCAATGGGAATGGGAAGAATTGGGACAAAAATTGGAACATTTTTCAGGGACTTTGAAAAAATTTCAACTGGAATTTTAGCAATTTTTTGACGTGAAATTGTAAACATGTGGACATGGATATGGAAAATTCTAGAGAGAATTTTAAAAGCTTCAAGAGAATTTCAACAATTTTGAGAGGGATTTGAAAAGTTTCAATGGGAATGGGAAGAATTGGGACAAAAATTGGAAAATTTTTAAGGGACTTTGAAAAAATTTCAACTGGAATTTTAGCCATTTTTTGACGTGAAATTGTAAACATGTGGACATGGATTTTGAAAATTCTAGAGAGAATTTTAAATGCTTCAAGAGAATTTCAACACTTTTGAGAGGGATTTGAAAAGTTTCAATGGGAATGGGAAGAATTGGGACAAAAATGGGAAAATTTTTAAGGGACTTTGAAAAAATTTCAACTGGAATTTTAGCAATTTTTTTATGTGAAATTGTAAACATGTGGCCATGGATTTTGAAAATTTTAGAGAGAATTTTAAAAGCTTCAAGAGAATTTCAACAATTTTGAGAGGGATTTGAAAAGTTTCAATGGGAATGGGAAGAATTGGGACAAAAATGGGAAAATTTTTAAGGGACTTTGAAAAAATTTCAACTGGAATTTTAGCAATTTTTTGATGTGAAATTGTAAACATGTGGCCATGGATTTTGAAAATTCTAGAGAGAATTTTTAAAGCTTCAAGAGAATTTCAACAATTTTGAGAGGGATTTGAAAAGTTTCAATGGGAATGGGAAGAATTGGGACAAAAATTGGAAAATTTTTAAGGGACTTTGAAAAAATTTCAACTGGAATTTTAGCCATTTTTACGTGAAATTGTAAACATGTGGCCATGGATTTTGAAAATTCTAGAGAGAATTTTAAAAGCTTCACGAGAATTTCAACAATTTTGAGAGGGATTTGAAAAGTTTCAATGGGAATGGGAAGAATTGGGACAAAAATGGGAAAATTTTTCAGGGACTTTGAAAAAATTTCAACTGGAATTTTAGCCATTTTTACGTGAAATTGTAAACATGTTGCCATGGATTTTGAAAATTCTAGAGAGAATTTTAAAAGCTTCAACAGAATTTCAACAATTTTGAGAGGGATTTGAAAAGTTTCAATGGGAATGGGAAGAATTGGGACAAAAATGGGAAAATTTTTAAGGGACTTTGAAAAAATTTCAACTGGAATTTTAGCAATTTTTTAATGTGAAGTTGTAAACATGTGGACATGGATTTTGAAAATTCTAGAGAGAATTTTAAAAGCTTCAACAGAATTTCAACCATTTTGAGAGGGATTTGTAAAGTTTCAATGGGAATGGGAAGAATTGGGACAAAAATTGGAAAATTTTTAAGGGACTTTGAAAAAATTTCAACTGGAATTTTAGCCATTTTTTGACGTGAAATTGTGAACATGTGGACATGGATTTTGAAAATTCTAGAGAGAATTTTAAAAGCTTCAAGAGAATTTCAACAATTTTGAGAGGGATTTGAAAAGTTTCAATGGGAATGGGAAGAATTGGGACAAAAATTGGAAAATTTTTAAGGGACTTTGAAAAAATTTCAACTGGAATTTTAGCAATTTTTTAATGTGAAATTGTAAACATGTGGCCATGGATTTTGAAAATTCTAGAGAGAATTTTTAAAGCTTCAAGAGAATTTCAACAATTTTGAGAGGGATTTGAAAAGTTTCAATGGGAATGGGAAGAATTGGGACAAAAATTGGAAAATTTTTAAGGGACTTTGAAAAAATTTCAACTGGAATTTTAGCCATTTTTTGACGTGAAATTGTAAACATGTGGCCATGGATTTTGAAAATTCTAGAGAGAATTTTAAATGCTTCAACAGAATTTCAACACTTTTGAGAGGGATTTGAAAAGTTTCAATGGGAATGGGAAGAATTGGGACAAAAATTGGAAAATTTTTCAGGGACTTTGAAAAAATTTCAACTGGAATTTTAGCCATTTTTTGACGTGAAATTGTAAACATGTGGCCATGGATTTTGAAAATTCTAGAGAGAATTTTAAAAGCTTCAACAGAATTTCAACAATTTTGAGAGGGATTTGAAAAGTTTCAATGGGAATGGGAAGAATTGGGACAAAAATTGGAAAATTTTTAAGGGACTTTGAAAAAATTTCAACTGGAATTTTAGCCATTTTTTGACGTGAAATTGTAAACATGTGGACATGGATTTTGAAAATTCTAGAGAGAATTTTAAAAGCTTCAAGAGAATTTCAACACTTTTGAGAGGGATTTGAAAAGTTTCAATGGGAATGGGAAGAATTGGGACAAAAATTGGAAAATTTTTAAGGGACTTTGAAAAAATTTCAACTGGAATTTTAGCCATTTTTTGACGTGAAATTGTAAACATGTGGACATGGATTTTGAAAATTCTAGAGAGAATTTTAAAAGCTTCAAGAGAATTTCAACACTTTTGAGAGGGATTTGAAAAGTTTCAATGGGAATGGGAAGAATTGGGACAAAAATGGGAAAATTTTTAAGGGACTTTGAAAAAATTTCAACTGGAATTTTAGCCATTTTTACGTGAAATTGTAAACATGTTGCCATGGATTTTGAAAATTCTAGAGAGAATTTTAAAAGCTTCAACAGAATTTCAACAATTTTGAGAGGGATTTGAAAAGTTTCAATGGGAATGGGAAGAATTGGGACAAAAATGGGAAAATTTTTCAGGGACTTTGAAAAAATTTCAACTGGAATTTTAGCAATTTTTTAATGTGAAATTGTAAACATGTGGCCATGGATTTTGAAAATTCTAGAGAGAATTTTAAAAGCTTCAACAGAATTTCAACCATTTTGAGAGGGATTTGTAAAGTTTCAATGGGAATGGGAAGAATTGGGACAAAAATTGGAAAATTTTTCAGGGACTTTGAAAAAATTTCAACTGGAATTTTAGCCATTTTTTGACGTGAAATTGTGAACATGTGGACATGGATTTTGAAAATTCTAGAGAGAATTTTAAAAGCTTCAAGAGAATTTCAACAATTTTGAGAGGGATTTGAAAAGTTTCAATGGGAATGGGAAGAATTGGGACAAAAATTGGAAAATTTTTCAGGGACTTTGAAAAAATTTCAACTGGAATTTTAGCAATTTTTTAATGTGAAATTGTAAACATGTGGCCATGGATTTTGAAAATTCTAGAGAGAATTTTTAAAGCTTCAAGAGAATTTCAACAATTTTGAGAGGGATTTGAAAAGTTTCAATGGGAATGGGAAGAATTGGGACAAAAATTGGAAAATTTTTAAGGGACTTTGAAAAAATTTCAACTGGAATTTTAGCAATTTTTTGACGTGAAATTGTAAACATGTGGACATGGATTTTGAAAATTCTAGAGAGAATTTTAAAAGCTTCAAGAGAATTTCAACAATTTTGAGAGGGATTTGAAAAGTTTCAATGGGAATGGGAAGAATTGGGACAAAAATTGGAAAATTTTTAAGGGACTTTGAAAAAATTTCAACTGGAATTTTAGCCATTTTTTTAAGTGAAATTGTAAACATGTGGCCATGGATTTTGAAAATTCTAGAGAGAATTTTAAAAGCTTCAACAGAATTTCAACAATTTTGAGAGGGATTTGAAAAGTTTCAATGGGAATGGGAAGAATTGGGACAAAAATTGGAAAATTTTTAAGGGACTTTGAAAAAATTTCAACTGGAATTTTAGCCATTTTTTTATGTGAAATTGTAAACATGTGGACATGGATTTTGAAAATTCTAGAAAGAATTTTAAAAGCTTCAACAGATTTTCAACAATTTTGAGAGGGATTTGAAAAGTTTCAATGGGAATGGGAAGAATTGGGACAAAATTGGAAAATTTTTAAGGGACTTTGAAAAAATTTCAACTGGAATTTTAGCCATTTTTTGACGTGAAATTGTAAACATGTGGACATGGATTTTGAAAATTCTAGAGAGAATTTTAAAAGCTTCACGAGAATTTCTACAATTTTGAGAGGGATTTGAAAAGTTTCAATGGGAATGGGAAGAATTGGGACAAAAATGGGAAAATTTTTAAGGGACTTTGAAAAAATTTCAACTGGAATTTTAGCAATTTTTTGACGTGAAATTGTAAACATGTGGACATGGATTTTGAAAATTCTAGAGAGAATTTTAAAAGCTTCAAGAGAATTTCAACAATTTTGAGAGGGATTTGAAAAGTTTCAATGGGAATGGGAAGAATTGGGACAAAAATTGGAAAATTTTTCAGGGACTTTGAAAAAATTTCAACTGGAATTTTAGCATTTTTTTGACGAGAAATTGTAAACATGTGGACATGGATTTTGAAAATTCTAGAGAGAATTTTAAAAGCTTCAAGAGAATTTCAACAATTTCGAGAGGGATTTGAAAAGTTTCAATGGGAATGGGAAGAATTGGGACAAAAATTGGAAAATTTTTAAGGGACTTTGAAAAAATTTCAACTGGAATTTTAGCCATTTTTTGACGTGAAATTGTAAACATGTGGACATGGATTTTGAAAATTCTAGAGAGAATTTTAAAAGCTTCAAGAGAATTTCAACAATTTTGAGAGGGATTTGAAAAGTTTCAATGGGAATGGGAAGAATTGGGACAAAAATTGGAAAATATTTAAGGGACCTTGAAAAAATTTCAACTGGAATTTTAGCCATTTTTTGACGTGAAATTGTAAACATGTGGCCATGGATTTTGAAAATTCTAGAGAGAATTTTAAAAGCTTCAACAGAATTTCAACAATTTTGAGAGGGATTTGAAAAGTTTCAATGGGAATGGGAAGAATTGGGACAAAAATTGGAAAATTTTTCAGGGGACTTTGAAAAAATTTCAACTGAATTTTAGCAATTTTTTTATGTGAAATTGTAAACATGTGGACATGGATTTTGAAAATTCTAGAGAGAATTTTAAAAGCTTCAACAGAATTTCAACCATTTTGAGAGGGATTTGTAAAGTTTCAATGGGAATGGGAAGAATTGGGACAAAGATTGGAAAATTTTTAAGGGACTTTGAAAAAATTTCAACTGGAATTTTAGCCATTTTTTGACGTGAAATTGTGAACATGTGGACATGGATTTTGAAAATTCTAGAGAGAATTTTAAATGCTTCAAGAGAATTTCAACACTTTTGAGAGGGATTTGAAAAGTTTCAATGGGAATGGAAGAATTGGGACAAAAATTGGAACATTTTTCAGGGACTTTGAAAAAATTTCAACTGGAATTTTAGCAATTTTTTGACGTGAAATTGTAAACATGTGGCCATGGATTTTGAAAATTCTAGAGAGAATTTTAAAAGCTTCAAGAGAATTTCAACAATTTTGAGAGGGATTTGAAAAGTTTCAATGGGAATGGGAAGAATTGGGACAAAAATTGGAAAATTTTTAAGGGACTTTGAAAAAATTTCAACTGGAATTTTAGCAATTTTTTGACGTGAAATTGTAAACATGTGGACATGGATTTTGAAAATTCTAGAGAGAATTTTAAAAGCTTCAAGAGAATTTCAACACTTTTGAGAGGGATTTGAAAAGTTTCAATGGGAATGGGAAGAATTGGGACAAAAATTGGAAAATTTTTAAGGGACTTTGAAAAAATTTCAACTGGAATTTTAGCCATTTTGTTACGTGAAATTGTAAACATGTGGACATGGATTTTGAAAATTCTAGAAAGAATTTTAAAAGCTTCAAGAGAATTTCAACAATTTTGAGAGGGATTTGAAAAGTTTCAATGGGAATGGGAAGAATTGGGACAAAATTGGAAAATTTTTAAGGGACTTTGAAAAAATTTCAACTGGAATTTTAGCCATTTTTTGACGTGAAATTGTAAACATGTGGACATGGATTTTGAAAATTCTAGAGAGAATTTTAAATGCTTCAAGAGAATTTCAACACTTTTGAGAGGGATTTGAAAAGTTTCAATGGGAATGGGAAGAATTGGGACAAAAATGGGAAAATTTTTAAGGGACTTTGAAAAAATTTCAACTGGAATTTTAGCCATTTTTTTATGTGAAATTGTAAACATGTGGACATGGATTTTGAAAATTCTAGAGAGAATTTTAAAAGCTTCAAGAGAATTTCAACAATTTTGAGAGGGATTTGAAAAGTTTCAATGGGAATGGGAAGAATTGGGACAAAAATTGGAAAATTTTTAAGGGACTTTGAAAAAATTTCAACTGGAATTTTAGCAATTTTTTGACGTGAAATTGTAAACATGTGGACATAGATTTTGAAAATTCTAGAGAGAATTTTTAAAGCTTCAACAGAATTTCAACAATTTTGAGAGGGATTTGAAAAGTTTCAATGGGAATGGGAAGAATTGGGACAAAAATTGGAAAATTTTTCAGGGACTTTGAAAAAATTTCAACTGGAATTTTAGCATTTTTTTGACGTGAAATTGTAAACATGTGGACATGGATTTTGAAAATTCTAGAAAGAATTTTAAAAGCTTCAAGAGAATTTCAACAATTTTGAGAGGGATTTGAAAAGTTTCAATGGGAATGGGAAGAATTGGGACAAAATTGGAAAATTTTTAAGGGACTTTGAAAAAATTTCAACTGGAATTTTAGCCATTTTTTGACGTGAAATTGTAAACATGTGGACATGGATTTTGAAAATTCTAGAGAGAATTTTAAATGCTTCAAGAGAATTTCAACACTTTTGAGAGGGATTTGAAAAGTTTCAATGGGAATGGGAAGAATTGGGACAAAAATGGGAAAATTTTTAAGGGACTTTGAAAAAATTTCAACTGGAATTTTAGCAATTTTTTTATGTGAAATTGTAAACATGTGGACATGGATTTTGAAAATTCTAGAGAGAATTTTAAAAGCTTCAAGAGAATTTCAACAATTTTGAGAGGGATTTGAAAAGTTTCAATGGGAATGGGAAGAATTGGGACAAAAATTGGAAAATTTTTAAGGGACTTTGAAAAAATTTCAACTGGAATTTTAGCATTTTTTTTACGTGAAATTGTAAACATGTGGACATGGTTATGGAAAATTCTAGAGAGAATTTTAAAAGCTTCAACAGAATTTCAACAATTTTGAGAGGGATTTGAAAAGTTTCAATGGGAATGGGAAGAATTGGGACAAAAATGGGAAAATTTTTAAGGGACTTTGAAAAAATTTCAACTGGAATTTTAGCAATTTTTTAATGTGAAATTGTAAACATGTGGCCATGGATTTTGAAAATTCCAGAGAGAATTTTTAAAGCTTCAAGAGAATTTCAACAATTTTGAGAGGGATTTGAAAAGTTTCAATGGGAATGGGAAGAATTGGGACAAAAATTGGAACATTTTTAAGGGACTTTGAAAAAATTTCAACTGGAATTTTAGCCATTTTTTGACGTGAAATTGTAAACATGTGGCCATGGATTTTGAAAATTCTAGAGAGAATTTTAAAAGCTTCAACAGAATTTCAACAATTTTGAGAGGGATTTGAAAAGTTTCAATGGGAATGGGAAGAATTGGGACAAAAATTGGAAAATTTTTAAGGGACTTTGAAAAATTTCAACTGGAATTTTAGCCATTTTTTTAAGTGAAATTGTAAACATGTGGCCATAGATTTTGAAAATTCTAGAGAGAATTTTAAAAGCTTCAACAGAATTTCAACAATTTTGAGAGGGATTTGAAAAGTTTCAATGGGAATGGGAAGAACTGGGACAAAAATCGGAAAATTTTTAAGGGACTTTGAAAAAATTTCAACTGGAATTTTAGCAATTTTTTGATGTGAAATTGTAAACATGTGGCCATGGATTTTGAAAATTCTAGAGAGAATTTTTAAAGCTTCAAGAGAATTTCAACAATTTTGAGAGGGATTTGAAAAGTTTCAATGGGAATGGGAAGAATTGGGACAAAAATGGGAAAATTTTTCAGGGACTTTGAAAAAATTTCAACGAGAATTTTAGCAATTTTTTTATGTGAAATTGTAAACATGTGGACATGGATTTTGAAAATTCTAGAGAGAATTTTAAAAGCTTCAAGAGAATTTCAACCATTTTGAGAGGGATTTGTAAAGTTTCAATGGGAATGGGAAGAATTGGGACAAAGATTGGAAAATTTTTAAGGGACTTTGAAAAAATTTCAACTGGAATTTTAGCCATTTTTTGACGTGAAATTGTGAACATGTGGCCATGGATTTTGAAAATTCTAGAGAGAATTTTAAATGCTTCAAGAGAATTTCAACAATTTTGAGAGGGATTTGAAAAGTTTCAATGGGAATGGGAAGAATTGGGACAAAAATTGGAAAATTTTTAAGGGACTTTGAAAAAATTTCAACTGGAATTTTAGCAATTTTTTAATGTGAAATTGTAAACATGTGGCCATGGATTTTGAAAATTCTAGAGAGAATTTTTAAAGCTTCAAGAGAATTTCAACAATTTTGAGAGGGATTTGAAAAGTTTCAATGGGAATGGGAAGAATTGGGACAAAAATTGGAAAATTTTTAAGGGACTTTGAAAAAATTTCAACTGGAATTTTAGCCATTTTTTTACGTGAAATTGTAAACATGTGGCCATGGATTTTGAAAATTCTAGAGAGAATTTTAAAAGCTTCAAGAGAATTTCAACACTTTTGAGAGGGATTTGAAAAGTTTCAATGGGAATGGGAAGAATTGGGACAAAAATTGGAACATTTTTCAGGGACTTTGAAAAAATTTCAACTGGAATTTTAGCCATTTTTTGACGTGAAATTGTAAACATGTGGACATGGATTTTGAAAATTCTAGAGAGAATTTTAAAAGCTTCAAGAGAATTTCAACAATTTTGAGAGGGATTTGAAAAGTTTCAATGGGAATGGGAAGAATTGGGACAAAAATTGGAAAATATTTAAGGGACCTTGAAAAAATTTCAACTGGAATTTTAGCCATTTTTTGACGTGAAATTGTAAACATGTGGACATGGATTTTGAAAATTCTAGAAAGAATTTTAAAAGCTTCAACAGAATTTCAACAATTTTGAGAGGGATTTGAAAAGTTTCAATGGGAATGGGAAGAATTGGGACAAAATTGGAAAATTTTTAAGGGACTTTGAAAAAATTTCAACTGGAATTTTAGCCATTTTTTGACGTGAAATTGTAAACATGTGGACATGGATTTTGAAAATTCTAGAAAGAATTTTAAAAGCTTCAAGAGAATTTCAACAATTTTGAGAGGGATTTGAAAAGTTTCAATGGGAATGGGAAGAATTGGGACAAAATTGGAAAATTTTTAAGGGACTTTGAAAAAATTTCAACTGGAATTTTAGCCATTTTTTGACGTGAAATTGTAAACATGTGGACATGGATTTTGAAAATTCTAGAGAGAATTTTAAATGCTTCAAGAGAATTTCAACACTTTTGAGAGGGATTTGAAAAGTTTCAATGGGAATGGGAAGAATTGGGACAAAAATGGGAAAATTTTTAAGGGACTTTGAAAAAATTTCAACTGGAATTTTAGCAATTTTTTTATGTGAAATTGTAAACATGTGGACATGGATTTTGAAAATTCTAGAGAGAATTTTAAAAGCTTCAAGAGAATTTCAACAATTTTGAGAGGGATTTGAAAAGTTTCAATGGGAATGGGAAGAATTGGGACAAAAATTGGAAAATTTTTCAGGGACTTTGAAAAATTTCAACTGGAATTTTAGCATTTTTTTTACGTGAAATTGTAAACATGTGGACATGGTTATGGAAAATTCTAGAGAGAATTTTAAAAGCTTCAACAGAATTTCAACAATTTTGAGAGGGATTTGAAAAGTTTCAATGGGAATGGGAAGAATTGGGACAAAAATGGGAAAATTTTTAAGGGACTTTGAAAAAATTTCAACTGGAATTTTAGCAATTTTTTAATGTGAAATTGTAAACATGTGGACATGGATTTTGAAAATTCTAGAGAGAATTTTAAAAGCTTCAACAGAATTTCAACAATTTTGAGAGGGATTTGAAAAGTTTCAATGGGAATGGGAAGAATTGGGACAAAAATTGGAACATTTTTAAGGGACTTTGAAAAAATTTCAACTGGAATTTTAGCCATTTTTTGACGTGAAATTGTAAACATGTGGCCATGGATTTTGAAAATTCTAGAGAGAATTTTAAAAGCTTCAACAGAATTTCAACAATTTTGAGAGGGATTTGAAAAGTTTCAATGGGAATGGGAAGAATTGGGACAAAAATCGGAAAATTTTAAGGGACTTTGAAAAAATTTCAACTGGAATTTTAGCAATTTTTGATGTGAAATTGTAAACATGTGGCCATGGATTTTGAAAATTCTAGAGAGAATTTTTAAAGCTTCAAGAGAATTTCAACAATTTTGAGAGGGATTTGAAAAGTTTCAATGGGAATGGGAAGAATTGGGACAAAAATGGGAAAATTTTTCAGGGACTTTGAAAAAATTTCAACTGGAATTTTAGCAATTTTTTTATGTGAAATTGTAAACATGTGGACATGGATTTTGAAAATTCTAGAGAGAATTTTAAAAGCTTCAACAGAATTTCAACCATTTTGAGAGGGATTTGTAAAGTTTCAATGGGAATGGGAAGAATTGGGACAAAGATTGGAAAATTTTTAAGGGACTTTGAAAAATTTCAACTGGAATTTTAGCCATTTTTTGACGTGAAATTGTGAACATGTGGACATGGATTTTGAAAATTCTAGAGAGAATTTTAAATGCTTCAAGAGAATTTCAACAATTTTGAGAGGGATTTGAAAAGTTTCAATGGGAATGGGAAGAATTGGGACAAAATTGGAAAATTTTTAAGGGACTTTGAAAAAATTTCAACTGGAATTTTAGCAATTTTTAATGTGAAATTGTAAACATGTGGCCATGGATTTTGAAAATTCTAGAGAGAATTTTTAAAGCTTCAAGAGAATTTCAACAATTTTGAGAGGGATTTGAAAAAGTTTCAATGGGAATGGGAAGAATTGGGACAAAAATTGGAAAATTTTTAAGGGACTTTGAAAAATTTCAACTGGAATTTTAGCCACTTTTTTACGTGAAATTGTAAACATGTGGCCATGGATTTTGAAATTCTAGAGAGAATTTTAAATGCTTCAACAGAATTTCAACACTTTTGAGAGGGATTTGAAAAGTTTCAATGGGAATGGAAGAATTGGGACAAAAATTGGAACATTTTTCAGGGACTTTGAAAAAATTTCAACTGGAATTTTAGCCATTTTTTGACGTGAAATTGTAAACATGTGGACATGGATTTTGAAAATTCTAGAGAGAATTTTAAAAGCTTCAAGAGAATTTCAACAATTTTGAGAGGGATTTGAAAAGTTTCAATGGGAATGGGAAGAATTGGGACAAAAATTGGAAAATATTTAAGGGACCTTGAAAAAATTTCAACTGGAATTTGAGCCATTTTTTGACGTGAAATTGTAAACATGTGGACATGGATTTTGAAAATTCTAGAAAGAATTTTAAAAGCTTCAACAGATTTTCAACAATTTTGAGAGGGATTTGAAAAGTTTCAATGGGAATGGGAAGAATTGGGACAAAATTGGAAAATTTTTAAGGGACTTTAAAAAAATTTCAACTGGAATTTTAGCCATTTTTGACGTGAAATTGTAAACATGTGGACATGGATTTTGAAAATTCTAGAGAGAATTTTAAAAGCTTCAAGAGAATTTCAACAATTTTGAGAGGGATTTGAAAAGTTTCAATGGGAATGGGAAGAATTGGGACAAAAATTGGAAAATTTTTAAGGGACTTTGAAAAAATTTCAACTGGAATTTTAGCAATTTTTTGACGTGAAATTGTAAACATGTGGACATGGATTTTGAAAATTCTAGAGAGAATTTTTAAAGCTTCAAGAGAATTTCAACACTTTTGAGAGGGATTTGAAAAGTTTCAATGGGAATGGGAAGAATTGGGACAAAAATTGGAAAATTTTTCAGGGACTTTGAAAAAATTTCAACTGGAATTTTAGCATTTTTTTGACGAGAAATTGTAAACATGTGGACATGGATTTTGAAAATTCTAGAGAGAATTTTAAAAGCTTCAAGAGAATTTCAACAATTTTGAGAGGGATTTGAAAAGTTTCAATGGGAATGGGAAGAATTGGGACAAAAATTGGAAAATTTTTAAGGGACTTTGAAAAAATTTCAACTGGAATTTTAGCCATTTTTTGACGTGAAATTGTAAACATGTGGACATGGATTTTGAAAATTCTAGAGAGAATTTTAAAAGCTTCAAGAGAATTTCAACAATTTTGAGAGGGATTTGAAAAGTTTCAATGGGAATGGGAAGAATTGGGACAAAAATTGGAAAATATTTAAGGGACCTTGAAAAAATTTCAACTGGAATTTTAGCCATTTTTTGACGTGAAATTGTAAACATGTGGCCATGGATTTTGAAAATTCTAGAGAGAATTTTAAAAGCTTCAAGAGAATTTCAACAATTTTGAGAGGGATTTGAAAAGTTTCAATGGGAATGGGAAGAATTGGGACAAAAATGGGAAAATTTTTAAGGGACTTTGAAAAAATTTCAACTGGAATTTTAGCAATTTTTTTATGTGAAATTGTAAACATGTGGACATGGATTTTGAAAATTCTAGAGAGAATTTTAAAAGCTTCAACAGAATTTCAACCATTTTGAGAGGGATTTGTAAAGTTTCAATGGGAATGGGAAGAATTGGGACAAAGATTGGAAAATTTTTAAGGGACTTTGAAAAAATTTCAACTGGAATTTTAGCCATTTTTTGACGTGAAATTGTGAACATGTGGACATGGATTTTGAAAATTCTAGAGAGAATTTTAAATGCTTCAAGAGAATTTCAACACTTTTGAGAGGGATTTGAAAAGTTTCAATGGGAATGGGAAGAATTGGGACAAAAATTGGAACATTTTTCAGGGACTTTGAAAAAATTTCAACTGGAATTTTAGCAATTTTTTGACGTGAAATTGTAAACATGTGGCCATGGATTTTGAAAATTCTAGAGAGAATTTTAAAAGCTTCAAGAGAATTTCAACAATTTTGAGAGGGATTTGAAAAGTTTCAATGGGAATGGGAAGAATTGGGACAAAAATTGGAAAATTTTTAAGGGACTTTGAAAAAATTTCAACTGGAATTTTAGCAATTTTTTGACGTGAAATTGTAAACATGTGGACATGGATTTTGAAAATTCTAGAGAGAATTTTAAAAGCTTCAAGAGAATTTCAACACTTTTGAGAGGGATTTGAAAAGTTTCAATGGGAATGGGAAGAATTGGGACAAAAATTGGAAAATTTTTAAGGGACTTTGAAAAAATTTCAACTGGAATTTTAGCCATTTTTTGACGTGAAATTGTAAACATGTGGCCATGGATTTTGAAAATTCTAGAGAGAATTTTAAATGCTTCAAGAGAATTTCAACAATTTTGAGAGGGATTTGAAAAGTTTCAATGGGAATGGGAAGAATTGGGACAAAAATTGGAACATTTTTCAGGGACTTTGAAAAAATTTCAACTGGAATTTTAGCCATTTTTTGACGTGAAATTGTAAACATGTGGCCATGGATTTTGAAAATTCTAGAGAGAATTTTAAAAGCTTCAAGAGAATTTCAACAATTTTGAGAGGGATTTGAAAAGTTTCAATGGGAATGGGAAGAATTGGGACAAAAATTGGAAAATTTTTAAGGGACTTTGAAAAAATTTCAACTGGAATTTTAGCCATTTTTTGACGTGAAATTGTAAACATGTGGACATGGATTTTGAAAATTCTAGAGAGAATTTTAAAAGCTTCAACAGAATTTCAACCATTTTGAGAGGGATTTGAAAAGTTTCAATGGGAATGGGAAGAATTGGGACAAAAATTGGAAAATTTTTCAGGGACTTTGAAAAAATTTCAACTGGAATTTTAGCCATTTTTTGACGTGAAATTGTGAACATGTGGCCATGGATTTTGAAAATTCTAGAGAGAATTTTAAAAGCTTCACGAGAATTTCAACAATTTTGAGAGGGATTTGAAAAGTTTCAATGGGAATGGGAAGAATTGGGACAAAAATGGGAAAATTTTGAAGGGACTTTGAAAAAATTTCAACTGGAATTTTAGCCATTTTTTGACGTGAAATTGTAAACATGTGGACATAGATTTTGAAAATTCTAGAGAGAATTTTAAAAGCTTTAACAGAATTTCTACAATTTTGAGAGGGATTTGAAAAGTTTCAATGGGAATGGGAAGAATTGGGACAAAAATTGGAAAATTTTTAAGGGACTTTGAAAAAATTTCAACTGGAATTTTAGCCATTTTTTGACGTGAAATTGTAAACATGTGGCCATGGATTTTGAAAATTCTAGAGAGAATTTTAAAAGCTTCAACAGAATTTCAACAATTTTGAGAGGGATTTGAAAAGTTTCAATGGGAATGGGAAGAATTGGGACAAAAATTGGAAAATTTTTAAGGGACTTTGAAAAAATTTCAACTGGAATTTTAGCCATTTTTTGACGTGAAATTGTAAACATGTGGCCATGGATTTTGAAAATTCTAGAGAGAATTTTAAAAGCTTCAACAGAATTTCAACAATTTTGAGAGGGATTTGAAAAGTTTCAATGGGAATGGGAAGAATTGGGACAAAAATTGGAAAATTTTGAAGGGACTTTGAAAAAATTTCAACTGGAATTTTAGCCATTTTTTGACGTGAAATTGTGAACATGTGGACATGGATTTTGAAAATTCTAGAGAGAATTTTAAAAGCTTCAACAGAATTTCAACAATTTTGAGAGGGATTTGAAAAGTTTCAATGGGAATGGGAAGAATTGGGTCAAAAATTGGAAAATTTTTAAGGGACTTTGAAAAAATTTCAACTGGAATTTTAGCATTTTTTTTACGTGAAATTGTAAATATGTGGACATGGATATGGAAAATTCTAGAGAGAATTTTAAAAGCTTCAAGAGAATTTCAACAATTTTGAGAGGGATTTGAAAAGTTTCAATGGGAATGGGAAGAATTGGGACAAAAATTGGAAAATTTTTCAGGGACTTTGAAAAAATTTCAACTGGAATTTTAGCCATTTTTTGACGTGAAATTGTAAACATGTGGCCATGGATTTTGAAAATTCTAGAGAGAATTTTAAAAGCTTCAAGAGAATTTCAACAATTTTGAGAGGGATTTGAAAAGTTTCAATGGGAATGGGAAGAATTGGGACAAAAATTGGAAAATTTTTAAGGGACTTTGAAAAAATTTCAACTGGAATTTTAGCCATTTTTTGACGTGAAATTGTAAACATGTGGACATGGATTTTGAAAATTCTAGACAGAATTTTAAAAGCTTCAACAGAATTTCAACCATTTTGAGAGGGATTTGAAAAGTTTCAATGGGAATGGGAAGAATTGGGACAAAAATTGGAAAATTTTTCAGGGACTTTGAAAAAATTTCAACTGGAATTTTAGCCATTTTTTGACGTGAAATTGTGAACATGTGGCCATGGATTTTGAAAATTCTAGAGAGAATTTTAAAAGCTTCACGAGAATTTCAACAATTTTGAGAGGGATTTGAAAAGTTTCAATGGGAATGGGAAGAATTGGGACAAAAATGGGAAAATTTTGAAGGGACTTTGAAAAAATTTCAACTGGAATTTTAGCCATTTTTTGACGTGAAATTGTAAACATGTGGACATAGATTTTGAAAATTCTAGAGAGAATTTTAAAAGCTTTAACAGAATTTCTACAATTTTGAGAGGGATTTGAAAAGTTTCAATGGGAATGGGAAGAATTGGGACAAAAATTGGAAAATTTTTAAGGGACTTTGAAAAAATTTCAACTGGAATTTTAGCCATTTTTTGACGTGAAATTGTAAACATGTGGCCATGGATTTTGAAAATTCTAGAGAGAATTTTAAAAGCTTCAACAGAATTTCAACAATTTTGAGAGGGATTTGAAAAGTTTCAATGGGAATGGGAAGAATTGGGACAAAAATTGGAAAATTTTTAAGGGACTTTGAAAAAATTTCAACTGGAATTTTAGCCATTTTTTGACGTGAAATTGTAAACATGTGGCCATGGATTTTGAAAATTCTAGAGAGAATTTTAAAAGCTTCAACAGAATTTCAACAATTTTGAGAGGGATTTGAAAAGTTTCAATGGGAATGGGAAGAATTGGGACAAAAATTGGAAAATTTTGAAGGGACTTTGAAAAAATTTCAACTGGAATTTTAGCCATTTTTTGACGTGAAATTGTGAACATGTGGACATGGATTTTGAAAATTCTAGAGAGAATTTTAAAAGCTTCAACAGAATTTCAACAATTTTGAGAGGGATTTGAAAAGTTTCAATGGGAATGGGAAGAATTGGGTCAAAAATTGGAAAATTTTTAAGGGACTTTGAAAAAATTTCAACTGGAATTTTAGCATTTTTTTTACGTGAAATTGTAAATATGTGGACATGGATATGGAAAATTCTAGAGAGAATTTTAAAAGCTTCAAGAGAATTTCAACAATTTTGAGAGGGATTTGAAAAGTTTCAATGGGAATGGGAAGAATTGGGACAAAAATTGGAAAATTTTTCAGGGACTTTGAAAAAATTTCAACTGGAATTTTAGCCATTTTTTGACGTGAAATTGTAAACATGTGGCCATGGATTTTGAAAATTCTAGAGAGAATTTTAAAAGCTTCAAGAGAATTTCAACAATTTTGAGAGGGATTTGAAAAGTTTCAATGGGAATGGGAAGAATTGGGACAAAAATTGGAAAATTTTTAAGGGACTTTGAAAAAATTTCAACTGGAATTTTAGCCATTTTTTGACGTGAAATTGTAAACATGTGGACATGGATTTTGAAAATTCTAGACAGAATTTTAAAAGCTTCAACAGAATTTCAACCATTTTGAGAGGGATTTGAAAAGTTTCAATGGGAATGGGAAGAATTGGGACAAAAATTGGAAAATTTTTAAGGGACTTTGAAAAAATTTCAACTGGAATTTTAGCCATTTTTTGACGTGAAATTGTGAACATGTGGCCATGGATTTTGAAAATTCTAGAGAGAATTTTAAAAGCTTCACGAGAATTTCAACAATTTTGAGAGGGATTTGAAAAGTTTCAATGGGAATGGGAAGAATTGGGACAAAAATGGGAAAATTTTGAAGGGACTTTGAAAAAATTTCAACTGGAATTTTAGCCATTTTTTGACGTGAAATTGTAAACATGTGGACATAGATTTTGAAAATTCTAGAGAGAATTTTAAAAGCTTTAACAGAATTTCTACAATTTTGAGAGGGATTTGAAAAGTTTCAATGGGAATGGGAAGAATTGGGACAAAAATTGGAAAATTTTTAAGGGACTTTGAAAAAATTTCAACTGGAATTTTAGCCATTTTTTGACATGAAATTGTAAACATGTGGCCATGGATTTTGAAAATTCTAGAGAGAATTTTAAAAGCTTCAACAGAATTTCAACAATTTTGAGAGGGATTTGAAAAGTTTCAATGGGAATGGGAAGAATTGGGACAAAAATTGGAAAATTTTTAAGGGACTTTGAAAAAATTTCAACTGGAATTTTAGCCATTTTTTGACGTGAAATTGTAAACATGTGGCCATGGATTTTGAAAATTCTAGAGAGAATTTTAAAAGCTTCAACAGAATTTCAACAATTTTGAGAGGGATTTGAAAGTTTCAATGGGAATGGGAAGAATTGGGACAAAAATTGGAAAATTTTGAAGGGACTTTGAAAAAATTTCAACTGGAATTTT
>NW_028115797.1:0-86425 GCF_964273445.1 Streptopelia decaocto | reverse complement strand
ATTGAAACTTTTCAAATCCCTCTCAAAATTGTTGAAATTCTCTTGAAGCTTTTAAAATTCTCTCTAGAATTTTCAAAATCCATGGTCACATGTTTACAATTTCATGACAAAAAATGGCTAAAATTCCAGTTGAAATTTTTTCAAAGTCCCTTAAAAATTTTCCAATTTTTGTCCCAATTCTTCCCATTCCCATTGAAACTTTTCAAATCCCTCTCAAAATTGTTGATATTCTCTTGAAGCTTTTAAAATTCTCTCTAGAATTTTCAAAATCCATGTCCACATGTTTACAATTTCACGACAAAAAATTGCTAAAATTCCAGTTGAAATTTTTTCAAAGTCCCTTAAAAATTTTCCAATTTTTGTCCCAATTCTCCCCATTCCCATTGAAACTTTTCAAATCCCTCTCAAAATTGTTGAAATTCTGTTGAAGCTTTTAAAATTCTCTCTAGAATTTTCAAAATCCATGGGCACATGTTTACAATTTCACGTCAAAAAATGGCTAAAATTCCAGTTGAAATTTTTTCAAAGTCCCTTAAAAATTTTCCAATTTTTGTCCCAATTCTTCCCATTCCCATTGAAACTTTTCAAATCCCTCTCAAAATTGTTGAAATTCTCTTGAAGCTTTTAAAATTCTCTCTAGAATTTTCAAAATCTGTGGAGAGTTTTGGGCCATATGCTGTGAACAAGCCAGGGCTTGAGGTGGCTGGGGTGCACTAGGACCATGCAGAAGTAAACAGAAGCTGGTCTGCCCTCGACCCAGGCTGCAGGAGAGTGCCGTCGTCGTCGCTGCGCATGTGGACAGTGCCCTGCAGCCAATCACCATCGTGGTGAGGGAAGAGTGACTGCATGTGTAACCAATCTTAGCCCGTGCTTGCCGCATGGCCTTTTGGGTATAGAGTATATAAGGTTGGGAAAAACGTGGTCTCGGGGACATTGATATTCAGTGTTGTTAAGAGTTCATTAAAGGGTATTGATGGTAAATTCATATTGAATTAGACTCATTACTCTCGCCGGCCCGCCCGTCGTGCTCAAAGAGGTCCTGCCGGCAATTTTGCATTCTCCACGTCGTCTCACGACAAATGGTAGCAGAGGATGGTTCGCAAAGCAGGATCTCCGGAGCACAATTACTGCGGTAAGCAGCATTCCTAAAGACGGAGCCAAGCCGGCCTGTAGGAGAGTGTGCTTTGTCCGGAAGTAAAAGACAAGCACCAGACGAGCTGGCCACTCGCCTTCTACTTTAAGACCGCATTGATAAGATAAGATAATGGATATTGAAACAGCAGCGGCACTGTTGACGAGTATACTCTCTAAGAGAGGTATTGAATCGTCACAGGAAAACCTAGTCACATTGATTTTTTTAGCTCAGAAGTGGGGACACTTTGCAGAAATTCCACTTTTGTTTTCCCCAATGGAATGGAGATCAGTGGGGGACACAATGTGGGATAAGACTATCAGAGGGGAAGAAGAAAAAGAAATTAAAGCTCTGAGAGAATTGTGGAAAAATGTGTTAGAATCATTAGAAATAATGAAATCTGAACAAAGCGCTGCCCTGAGAGCCGCGAGGGCGCTTGTCCCAGAACAAACTTGGACTGATAAAACCTGTCGGCCAAAAGAGAAGCGGGGCCTGTGGGCTACTCTGTGGGGTCTGCCTGCCGTTCGGGGTGGCCGAGGGGTCCCGGCTCAGCCCATACTCTCGCAATCCGATCTGCGGCGGGAGTTGGAAACTTTGCCGTCCGTAAACAAAGAACCGGAAGTTTCCTTTTCTGAGTCTCTGGGGCAATGTGACAAGAAACCGGAAATGCAACTAGGGGACTGTCCGGATGAGGCAGGCCCTGAGTGCCGCCCTCCGCCTACAGCTCCCCCTCTGCCCTGCCCCGAGCCAGACACGCCCCCCTCTCAGACCATCGCGTCAGCCGGGCCGGGCCCGGCCAGGCCGCGCGGGCCGGGGCTGCCCCACGACGTGCCTCCACAAACACCTGTGGAAGTTTCTTGT
The DNA here is from genome assembly GCF_964273445.1 of Streptopelia decaocto. Lineage (NCBI taxonomy): Eukaryota > Metazoa > Chordata > Aves > Columbiformes > Columbidae > Streptopelia > Streptopelia decaocto. Next base: position 84,432 of record NW_028115797.1, on the reverse strand, counting down.
GAGCCTCCTTCTACATCATTGCGCTCACCCCAAGTAGTAGAGCAGTTACTGCAAGAGATTACCAGTAAGCTTGAACAACTTGACCTGCGAATGTCAGATGTAGAGAAAAATAAGAGACAAATAGAGTTTCAAAAACCAGCTTGCCTTCCTCAAACAATGCAACCAAGAGTACCTATAGATTCTACTGACCAACCACAGCCCCGACCTGGCAGATGGTCAGGGGTCATCAAAGATGCCATCCTAGAAGGTTATTGGTCTCCAGCAAAATTAGCCCTACCAGTAATTCAGAATATGAACACCCAGACAGCGGTATGGGAACCACATGAATGGAAAATTCTACAGCAAGCAAAACAAACAATCACCAACTATGGCATACGTTCAGAAGCAACCAGACAAATACTTCATTGGATTTTTACTGCTGACTTATTGTGTCCCATGGACTGCCAAAATTTAATGCGCTTATTACTAACTCCGGCACAATTCCTCCTGTGGGAATCGGCCTGGTATCAACGAGCGCAGCAAGAAACAACCAAACACATGAGTCCAAATGACCCATTAACCAATGTGGTACCCGACGCCTATACGGGTCGTGGACAGTATGCTACAATAGAAGTCCAACTGCGATTTGGTGCTGAAGTTCACCGGAAAGCTGCACAACTTGCCCTAGATGCCTTCTTAACCTTACCAGGACCCTTAGCTCCCTCATTCAGCGGAATACGCCAAGGAACTACAGAAAATTTCTCGCATTTTATTGACCGGCTACATGAAGGAGTAATGCAAAACCCGGACTTGTCAGAAGAAATGAAAAATCAAATGTTTCGGTTGCTAGCTTTTGATAATGCAAATTTAAAGACTAAACAAATATTAGCAACTCTGCCACCAGGATCTTCAGTAGAACAAATGCTAACGCGAGTAGCCAGATCAGAAGAACACCAAAGTGCGGAAGTGATGGCTGCCGCTTTTGAAGGGGTCATGCAGAGATCTCTTCGACAAGTTAGCCAGCAAGTCTCATCTACAATACAACCAGTTGTAGCAGCAGTTCAGCGATCTACAAATAAATTATATAAACCATCATACAATTCTTGTTATCGCTGTGGAAGTAAAGAACATGTCCGAACGAATTGTACTGCAGCAGTTTGGTGTGACAAATGCCAGTCTAACAATCATGCTACAAAGACTTGCCGGAGATCGGGAAACGGTCAAGTGAGCGCGAACGGAGTGCGCGCGAGGACACAAAGAACATCTCCGAACCTGTATTACAATCAGCGACCAACCGTGAACCAGGTTTCTTTCACCTCAACAAGCCAAGCACCGCAGGAAGCCTCGGAGTTGATGTGGAGACAGCAGTAGATATAACATTGACCAGTACTGCAGTTCATAGAATACCAACAAATGCTAAAGGACCTTTATTTCGACAAGGTAGTCTCATTGGAGGCCTATTGATTGGCCGTTCTTCTGCTAGTATCAAGGGTCTTATAGTAATACCAGGGATAATTGATGCAGATTTTACAGGAACTGTTCAAATCCTGGCCTACACTCTGCATCCGCCAATTTTTATTCCTTCTGGGAGTAAAATAGCTCAGGTAGTAGCATTGGAAAACTGCCTACCAACACTTCCAGGAGTTCCTCCAGCATCCTCAATAGAAAGGCGTGATAAAGGATTTGGATCGACAGGTCCTGCAGTTTGCTTCACCTCATCAATGACTCAGCGTCCCATGTTACGTGTACAACTATTTCGATCTGATTCTAGTGTTGTTGTAGATGTAAATGCAATGCTTGATACTGGAGCTGATGTCTCCATCATTAGTCAATTCAAATGGCCACGAAAATGGAAACTTCAAAAATCAATCTCTTCCACTGTAGCTGGAGTAGGGGGTCAAACTATTCCAAATATAAGTGTTGATCCCATTTCCATTAGTTTCCCTGAAGGTCAATGTGTAACCCTTAGGGTGTATGTAATGGAATTGCCAAGCAGCCTTGAGGCGCTTATTGGACGTGACGTCTTGGGGCAACTTGGTGCTGTGTTAACTACTTCACCTTTTCATTAGTGGTCACTGGAAAGCGGTCGCCCAACCCTCCATTGACCTGGTTAACAGATAGCCCAGTTTGGGTTGACCAGTGGCCATTAACGCAAGAGCGACTGCAAAAGGCACATGAATTAGTAGAAGAGCAATTAGTTGCAGGCCATATCAAGCCTTCTACTAGTCCATGGAATACCCCGATTTTTGTCATACCAAAAAAGAGTGGAAAGTGGCGATTATTACATGACTTGCGAAAGGTAAATGATCAAATGCAAGCCATGGGTGCATTACAGCCTGGATTACCATCACCTGTAATGTTACCAGAAAATTGGCATATTCTAATTGTGGATTTAAAGGATTGTTTCTTTACCATTCCTTTACATGAACAAGATACACAGCGTTTTGCATTTACACTGCCTTCTGTAAACAAAGCGGAACCAGCTAAAAGGTATGAGTGGGTAGTGCTACCGCAAGGTATGAAAAATTCTCCTATACTGTGCCAAATGTATGTTGCATGGGCACTTCAACCTATTCGTGCATCATGGAAACAAACAATTATTTATCATTATATGGATGATATTCTGTTCTGTCAACAAGCTGAGTTCACAGAAAGTTCCATAGTCCAAATTACAATCAAACTCAAAGAAAAGGGATTGATCATAGCTCCAGAGAAAGTTCAAAGGTCCGCACCTTGGAAATACCTTGGTTGGTCCATTTGTGATGCACAGATTCGTCCACAAAAAATCGAATTACATACTGATTTACAGACATTAAATGATGTACAAAAATTGTTGGGGGACATACAATGGATTAGAAATTACGTAGGCATTACTAACAGTGATATAGCACCTCTTACTTCACTTCTAAAAGGAGGTGATCCAGCTAAGAAAATAAGCTTAGAGTCCGTGCATCTCAAATGTCTTTCTGATATTATACAAAAGGTACAGACAAATTGGTCTAGCCGAAGACTTTCTGATCAACCAATTTCTCTTCTTATTAGCAATCTAGAACATCCATGTGCAATCATCTGCCAGTGGCAAAACAAAGACGGGGAATTCCCCATAGATCTTGCTACCGATTCTTCCTTTTGTGCCACTGTCAGATTGAAAACAGAAAATGATTTACGATTATTAGAATGGGTTTTTCTTAGTGTCCAACCAAAATTCAGCATTCAGACAAGACCAGAAGCAGTTGGAGAATTGATTCGAAAAGGAAGATCTCGAATATTAGAAATTAGCGGTCAGGAACCAGATGACATCAGTATTCCAATAAATGGAGCCGATTTAGAATGGTGGCTGAGAAATTCGGTGCCTATTCAGAATGCATTATTAGGATTTATAGGCAAGGTACATTCACGACAACCAAAAGGGAAGCTATGGCAATTCCTTAGAACAAATCAGTGGTTAGAGAGAAGCAAAGTAAAAGCAAAACCTGTTGAAGGGCTTACAGTATATACAGATGCAGGAAAACGAAGACACCAGGCAGTATGTGTCTGGCAAGAGAATAGTCAGTGGAAACAGCATTTAATTGAAGGTTCAAAAGAGGATTCATTGCAGACTTTAGAGCTCACGGCAGTAATATGGGCCTTAAATAATTGGCTGAAATCTGCTTTAAATGTTGTCACAGATTCTTTGTATGTAGCAGGTGTAATACCCAGAATGGAAAATGCTCTGCTAAGACAATCAAATAATCCTCGATTAGGAAAATTGTTTGTACAGTTGAGAGCTATTTTAAATCAAAGAAAAGAACCGTGCTGTGTGATTCACATTCGTAGTCATCAATGGAATCTTGGTCTAGGTGAAGGAAATCAAATTGCAGATAGTTTAGTAAGTTCAGTACAGCACATGCCTCCAACAGATAAATTCCAACAAGCGAGACAAAGTCATGAGAGCTTTCATCAAAATGCCAGAGGTCTGCAAAGACAATTTGATTTAACTTTAAATGAAGCAAGAAGTATTGTACAGGCATGTCCTCAGTGTGGAGGCCAGATGTTAGGTATAGGAATCGGTGTCAATTCTCGAGGTTTAAAAGCCTTAGAAGTATGGCAAATGGATGTGACACATATGCCAGAATTTGGAAGACTTAAATATGTGCATGTCACAATTGATACTTTTTCAAAAATGATATGGGCTACTGCTTTACCAGGGGAAAAAGCACAATATGTATGTAAACATCTCACAGCTTGCTTTGCTGTAATGGGTGTCCCAGAAAAGATTAAGACAGACAATGGCCCTGCATATGTTAGCCAGAAAGTTAGAACTTTTCTGATGAAATGGGGAGTGAAGCATGTTACAGGTATACCTCATTCCCCAACGGGCCAAGGAATCATCGAGAGGGCACATCAAATGATTAAGGGGTATTTGAACAAACAGAAGCAGGAAGAGTTAGATTGTCAACAGCGCTTAGCAAAGGTGTTGTTTACCTTGAATTATTTATGTTTAACTGGAGACCATGAGGAGCCTCCTGCGATCATTCATCATTATCAGATCAGACTAGGAAGGAAGAACACTTTACCGGAATTCATGGTGAGATATCGTGATCCCACCACTGGAATGTGGAAGGGACCAGTACCTGTTATTTTTAATGGTAGAGGGTATATGTGTCTCTCCACAGATCAAGGTCCGTTGTGGGTTCCAAGCCGAGCAGTAAAGCTGGAGTTGAAACAAATTCAACCAAATCAACTCCCTGCAACAGAACCTTCGGAGGACACAGAGTGAGGTGTAACCTTTGCATTAATTTAGCTGTGTCATGTATGTGTAATATAGTTATATAAGTAGGCCTTTAAACACCACTACCTTCTGAGTAAGTTTATCAACACCCAGCACATCATTTGTTACATGTTAAGTAGGAGTACCTTTAAACTAAAGTTCTTGGTATTTGTTTAATCAATCCATTGCGATATTTAAACGGCAGTGGAATACCTCAAGTTTACTAAGAAGAAAAATATTAGCACATGGTTTGACAACCATGATAATTGCTATGATCGCCTTCCCATAGGGCCAGAGCCACAGGAAATCATACTGATTCATTCGTTGAACACCTCTTATTGTATTTTTATAAAAAGAAAAAAGAAATATGTAGGATTTTTTGGTTTAGAAAGTTTAACAAATTGGCTTGGCCTAGGGGGGTGGATTAAGAGTTTATTGCAAAGTGCATTGTTTATGTTGATTGTTGTTGTAATTGATATGTATAAGTTGTCTTCTATCACGTATCAAAGAGGAATTAGAACGCACAGCTAATCAAGCCTGGCTTGTCCAAAAAAATAAAAAAATAAAAAAAAATTTAAAAAAATTAAAAAAAAAAAAGGAGGAATTTGTGGAGAGTTTTGGGCCATATGCTGTGAACAAGCCAGGGCTTGAGGTGGCTGGGGTGCACTAGGACCATGCAGAAGTAAACAGAAGCTGGTCTGCCCTCGACCCAGGCTGCAGGAGAGTGCCGTCGTCGTCGCTGCGCATGTGGACAGTGCCCTGCAGCCAATCACCATCGTGGTGAGGGAAGAGTGACTGCATGTGTAACCAATCTTAGCCCGTGCTTGCCGCATGGCCTTTTGGGTATAGAGTATATAAGGTTGGGAAAAACGTGGTCTCGGGGACATTGATATTCAGTGTTGTTAAGAGTTCATTAAAGGGTATTGATGGTAAATTCATATTGAATTAGACTCATTACTCTCGCCGGCCCGCCCGTCGTGCTCAAAGAGGTCCTGCCGGCAATTTTGCATTCTCCACGTCGTCGCACGACAAAAATCCATGTCCACATGTTTACAATTTCACGTCAAAAAATGGCTAAAATTCCAGTTGAAATTTTTTCAAAGTCCCTTAAAAATTTTCCAATTTTTGTCCCAATTCTTCCCATTCCCATTGAAACTTTTCAAATCCCTCTCAAAATTGTTGAAATTCTCTTGAAGCTTTTAAAATTCTCTCTAGAATTTTCAAAATCCATGGCCACATGTTTACAATTTCACATCAAAAAATGGCTAAAATTCCAGTTGAAATTTTTTCAAAGTCCCTTAAAAATTTTCCAATTTTTGTCCCAATTCTTCCCATTCCCATTGAAACTTTTCAAATCCCTCTCAAAATTGTAGAAATTCTGTTGAAGCTTTTAAAATTCTCTCTAGAATTTTCAAAATCCATGTCCACATGTTTACAATTTCACGTCAAAAAATGGCTAAAATTCCAGTTGAAATTTTTTCAAAGTCCCTTAAAAATTTTCCAATTTTTGTCCCAATTCTTCCCATTCCCATTGAAACTTTTCAAATCCCTCTCAAAATTGTTGAAATTCTCTTGAAGCTTTTAAAATTCTCTCTAGAATTTTCAAAATCCATGTCCACATGTTTACAATTTCACGTCAAAAAATTGCTAAAATTCCAGTTGAAATTTTTTCAAAGTCCCTTCAAAATTTTCCAATTTTTGTCCCAATTCTTCCCATTCCCATTGAAACTTTTCAAATCCCTCTCAAAATTGTTGAAATTCTCTTGAAGCTTTTAAAATTCTCTCTAGAATTTTCAAAATCCACTTCAACATGATTACAATTTCACGTCAAAAAATGGCTAAAATTCCAGTTGAAATTTTTTCAAAGTCCCTTAAAAATTTTCCAATTTTTGTCCCAATTCTTCCCATTCCCATTGAAACTTTTCAAATCCCTCTCAAAATTGTTGAAATTCTCTTGAAGCTTTTAAAATTCTCTCTAGAATTTTCAAAATCCATGTCCACATGTTTACAATTTCACGTCAAAAAATGGCTAAAATTCCAGTTGAAATTTTTTCAAAGTCCCTTAAAAGTTTTCCAATTTTTGTCCCAATTCTTCCCATTCCCATTGAAACTTTTCAAATCCCTCTCAAAATTGTTGAAATTCTCTTGAAGCTTTTAAAATTCTCTCTAGAATTTTCAAAATCCATGGCCACATGTTTACAATTTCACATAAAAAAATTGTTAAAATTCCAGTTGAAATTTTTTCAAAGTCCCTTAAAAATTTTCCAATTTTTGTCCCAATTCTTCCCATTCCCATTGAAACTTTTCAAATCCCTCTCAAAATTGTAGAAATTCTGTTGAAGCTTTTAAAATTCTCTCTAGAATTTTCAAAATCCATGGCCACATGTTTACAATTTCACGTCAAAAAATGGCTAAAATTCCAGTTGAAATTTTTTCAAAGTCCCTTAAAAATTTTCCAATTTTTGTCCCAATTCTTCCCATTCCCATTGAAACTTTTCAAATCCCTCTCAAAATTGTAGAAATTCTGTTGAAGCTTTTAAAATTCTCTCTAGAATTTTCAAAATCCACGTCCACATGTTTACAATTTCACGTAAAAAAATTGCTAAAATTCCAGCTGAAATTTTTTCAAAGTCCCTTAAAAATTTTCCAATTTTTGTCCCAATTCTTCCCATTCCCATTGAAACTTTTCAAATCCCTCTCAAAATTGTTGAAATTCTGTTGAAGCTTTTAAAATTCTCTCTAGAATTTTCAAAATCCATGTCCACATGTTTACAATTTCACGTCAAAAAATGGCTAAAATTCCAGTTGAAATTTTTTCAAAGTCCCTTAAAAATTTTCCAATTTTTGTCCCAATTCTTCCCATTCCCATTGAAACTTTTCAAATCCCTCTCAAAATTGTTGAAATTCTCTTGAAGCTTTTAAAATTCTCTCTAGAATTTTCAAAATCCATGGTCACATGTTTACAATTTCACGACAAAAAATGGCTAAAATTCCAGTTGAAATTTTTTCAAAGTCCCTTAAAAATTTTCCAATTTTTGTCCCAATTCTTCCCATTCCCATTGAAACTTTTCAAATCCCTCTCAAAATTGTTGAAATTCTCTTGAAGCTTTTAAAATTCTCTCTAGAATTTTCAAAATCCATGTCCACATGTTTACAATTTCACGTCAAAAAATGGCTAAAATTCCAGTTGAAATTTTTTCAAAGTCCCTTAAAAATTTTCCAATTTTTGTCCCAATTCTTCCCATTTCCCATTGAAACTTTTCAAATTCCTCTCAAAATTGTTGAAATTCTGTTGAAGCTTTTAAAATTCTCTCTAGAATTTTCAAAATCCATGGCCACATGTTTACAATTTCACGTCAAAAAATGGCTAAAATTCCAGTTGAAATTTTTTCAAAGTCCCTTAAAAATTTTCCAATTTTTGTCCCAATTCTTCCCATTCCCATTGAAACTTTTCAAATCCCTCTCAAAATTGTTGAAATTCTGTTGAAGCTTTTAAAATTCTCTCTAGAATTTTCAAAATCCATGTCCACATGTTTACAATTTCACGTCAAAAATTGCTAAAATTCCAGTTGAAATTTTTTCAAAGTCCCTGAAAAATTTTCCAATTTTTGTCCCAATTCTTCCCATTCCCATTGAAACTTTTCAAATCCCTCTCAAAATTGTTGAAATTCTCTTGAAGCTTTTAAAATTCTCTCTAGAATTTTCAAAATCCATGTCCACATGTTTACAATTTCATGTCAAAAAATGGCTAAAATTCCAGTTGAAATTTTTTCAAAGTCCCTTAAAATTTTCCAATTTTTGTCCCAATTCTTCCCATTCCCATTGAAACTTTTCAAATCCCTCTCAAAATTGTTGAAATTCTCTTGAAGCTTTTAAAATTCTCTCTAGAATTTTCAAAATCCATGGCCACATGTTTACAATTTCACGTCAAAAAATTGTTAAAATTCCAGTTGAAATTTTTTCAAAGTCCCTTAAAAATTTTCCAATTTTTGTCCCAATTCTTCCCATTCCCATTGAAACTTTTCAAATCCCTCTCAAAATTGTTGAAATTCTCTTGAAGCTTTTAAAATTCTCTCTAGAATTTTCAAAATCCATGGCCACATGTTTACAATTTCACATAAAAAAATGGCTAAAATTCCAGTGGAAATTTTTTCAAAGTCCCTTAAAAATTTTCCAATTTTTGTCCCAATTCTTCCCATTCCCATTGAAACTTTTCAAATCCCTCTCAAAATTGTTGAAATTCTGTTGAAGCTTTTAAAATTCTCTCTAGAATTTTCAAAATCCATGTCCACATGTTTACAATTTCACGTCAAAAATTGCAAAAATTCCAGTTGAAATTTTTTCAAAGTCCCTTAAAAATTTTCCAATTTTTGTCCCAATTCTTCCCATTCCCATTGAAACTTTTCAAATCCCTCTCAAAATTGTTGAAATTCTCTTGAAGCTTTTAAAATTCTCTCTAGAATTTTCAAAATCCATGTCCACATGTTTACAATTTCATGTCAAAAAATGGCTAAAATTCCAGTTGAAATTTTTTCAAAGTCCCTTAAAAATTTTCCAATTTTTGTCCCAATTCTTCCCATTCCCATTGAAACTTTTCAAATCCCTCTCAAAATTGTTGAAATTCTCTTGAAGCTTTTAAAATTCTCTCTAGAATTTTCAAAATCCATGGCCACATGTTTACAATTTCACATCAAAAAATTGTTAAAATTCCAGTTGAAATTTTTTCAAAGTCCCTTAAAAATTTTCCAATTTTTGTCCCAATTCTTCCCATTCCCATTGAAACTTTTCAAATCCCTCTCAAAATTGTTGAAATTCTCTTGAAGCTTTTAAAATTCTCTCTAGAATTTTCAAAATCCATGTCCACATGTTTACAATTTCACATAAAAAAATGGCTAAAATTCCAGTTGAAATTTTTTCAAAGTCCCTTAAAAATTTTCCAATTTTTGTCCCAATTCTTCCCATTCCCATTGAAACTTTTCAAATCCCTCTCAAAATTGTTGAAATTCTCTTGAAGCTTTTAAAATTCTCTCTAGAATTTTCAAAATCCATGGGCACATGTTTACAATTTCACGTCAAAAAATGGCTAAAATTCCAGTTGAAATTTTTTCAAAGTCCCTTAAAAATTTTCCAATTTTTGTCCCAATTCTTCCCATTCCCATTGAAACTTTTCAAATCCCTCTCAAAATTGTTGAAATTCTCTTGAAGCTTTTAAAATTCTCTCTAGAATTTTCAAAATCCATGGCCACATGTTTACAATTTCACGTCAAAAAATGGCTAAAATTCCAGTTGAAATTTTTTCAAAGTCCCTTAAAAATTTTCCAATTTTTGTCCCAATTCTTCCCATTCCCATTGAAACTTTTCAAATCCCTCTCAAAATTGTTGAAATTCTCTTGAAGCTTTTAAAATTCTCTCTAGAATTTTCAAAATCCACTTCAACATGTTTACAATTTCACGTCAAAAAATGGCTAAAATTCCAGCTGAAATTTTTTCAAAGTCCCTTAAAAATTTTCCAATTTTTGTCCCAATTCTTCCCATTCCCATTGAAACTTTTCAAATCCCTCTCAAAATTGTTGAAATTCTGTTGAAGCTTTTAAAATTCTCTCTAGAATTTTCAAAATCCATGTCCACATGTTTACAATTTCACATAAAAAAATGGCTAAAATTCCAGTTGAAATTTTTTCAAAGTCCCTTAAAAATTTTCCAATTTTTGTCCCAATTCTTCCCATTCCCATTGAAACTTTTCAAATCCCTCTCAAAATTGTTGAAATTCTCTTGAAGCTTTTAAAATTCTCTCTAGAATTTTCAAAATCCATGGTCACATGTTTACAATTTCACGACAAAAAATGGCTAAAATTCCAGTTGAAATTTTTTCAAAGTCCCTTAAAAATTTTCCAATTTTTGTCCCAATTCTTCCCATTCCCATTGAAACTTTTCAAATCCCTCTCAAAATTGTTGAAATTCTGTTGAAGCTTTTAAAATTCTCTCTAGAATTTTCAAAATCCATGCCCACATGTTTACAATTTCACGTCAAAAAATGGCTAAAATTCCCGTTGAAATTTTTTCAAAGTCCCTTAAAAATTTTCCAATTTTTGTCCCAATTCTTCCCATTCCCATTGAAACTTTTCAAATCCCTCTCAAAATTGTTGAAATTCTCTTGAAGCTTTTAAAATTCTCTCTAGAATTTTCAAAATCCATGGTCACATGTTTACAATTTCACGACAAAAAATGGCTAAAATTCCAGTTGAAATTTTTTCAAAGTCCCTTAAAAATTTTCCAATTTTTGTCCCAATTCTTCCCATTCCCATTGAAACTTTTCAAATCCCTCTCAAAATTGTTGAAATTCTGTTGAAGCTTTTAAAATTCTCTCTAGAATTTTCAAAATCCATGCCCACATGTTTACAATTTCACGTCAAAAAATGGCTAAAATTCCCGTTGAAATTTTTTCAAAGTCCCTTAAAAATTTTCCAATTTTTGTCCCAATTCTTCCCATTCCCATTGAAACTTTTCAAATCCCTCTCAAAATTGTTGAAATTCTGTTGAAGCTTTTAAAATTCTCTCTAGAATTTTCAAAATCCATGTCCACATGTTTACAATTTCACGTCAAAAAATGGCTAAAATTCCAGTTGAAATTTTTTCAAAGTCCCTTAAAAATTTTCCAATTTTTGTCCCAATTCTTCCCATTCCCATTGAAACTTTTCAAATCCCTCTCAAAATTGTTGAAATTCTCTTGAAGCTTTTAAAATTCTCTCTAGAATTTTCAAAATCCATGGGCACATGTTTACAATTTCACGTCAAAAAATGGCTAAAATTCCAGTTGAAATTTTTTCAAAGTCCCTTAAAAATTTTCCAATTTTTGTCCCAATTCTTCCCATTCCCATTGAAACTTTTCAAATCCCTCTCAAAATTGTAGAAATTCTGTTGAAGCTTTTAAAATTCTCTCTAGAATTTTCAAAATCCATGGTCACATGTTTACAATTTCACGACAAAAAATGGCTAAAATTCCAGTTGAAATTTTTTCAAAGTCCCTTAAAAATTTTCCAATTTTTGTCCCAATTCTTCCCATTCCCATTGAAACTTTTCAAATCCCTCTCAAAATTGTTGAAATTCTCTTGAAGCTTTTAAAATTCTCTCTAGAATTTTCAAAATCCATGTCCACATGTTTACAATTTCACGACAAAAAATTGCTAAAATTCCAGTTGAAATTTTTTCAAAGTCCCTTAAAAATTTTCCAATTTTTGTCCCAATTCTTCCCATTCCCATTGAAACTTTTCAAATCCCTCTCAAAATTGTTGAAATTCTGTTGAAGCTTTTAAAATTCTCTCTAGAATTTTCAAAATCCATGTCCACATGTTTACAATTTCACGTCAAAAAATGGCTAAAATTCCAGTTGAAATTTTTTCAAAGTCCCTTAAAAATTTTCCAATTTTTGTCCCAATTCTTCCCATTCCCATTGAAACTTTTCAAATCCCTCTCAAAATTGTTGAAATTCTGTTGAAGCTTTTAAAATTCTCTCTAGAATTTTCAAAATCCATGTCCACATGTTTACAATTTCACGTCAAAAAATGGCTAAAATTCCAGTTGAAATTTTTTCAAAGTCCCTTAAAAATTTTCCAATTTTTGTCCCAATTCTTCCCATTCCCATTGAAACTTTTCAAATCCCTCTCAAAATTGTTGAAATTCTCTTGAAGCTTTTAAAATTCTCTCTAGAATTTTCAAAATCCATGGCCACATGTTTACAATTTCACCTCAAAAAATGGCTAAAATTCCAGTTGAAATTTTTTCAAAGTCCCTTCAAAATTTTCCAATTTTTGTCCCAATTCTTCCCATTCCCATTGAAACTTTTCAAATTCCTCTCAAAATTGTTGAAATTCTGTTGAAGCTTTTAAAATTCTCTCTAGAATTTTCAAAATCCATGTCCACATGTTTACAATTTCACGTCAAAAAATGGCTAAAATTCCAGTTGAAATTTTTTCAAAGTCCCTTAAAAATTTTCCAATTTTTGTCCCAATTCTTCCCATTCCCATTGAAACTTTTCAAATCCCTCTCAAAATTGTTGAAATTCTCTTGAAGCTTTTAAAATTCTCTCTAGAATTTTCAAAATCCATGTCCACATGTTTACAATTTCACGTCAAAAAATGGCTAAAATTCCAGTTGAAATTTTTTCAAAGTCCCTTAAAAATTTTCCAATTTTTGTCCCAATTCTTCCCATTCCCATTGAAACTTTTCAAATCCCTCTCAAAATTGTTGAAATTCTCTTGAAGCTTTTAAAATTCTCTCTAGAATTTTCAAAATCCATGTCCACATGTTTACAATTTCACGTCAAAAAATGGCTAAAATTCCAGTTGAAATTTTTTCAAAGTCCCTTAAAAGTTTTCCAATTTTTGTCCCAATTCTTCCCATTCCCATTGAAACTTTTCAAATCCCTCTCAAAATTGTTGAAATTCTCTTGAAGCTTTTAAAATTCTCTCTAGAATTTTCAAAATCCATGGCCACATGTTTACAATTTCACGTCAAAAAATGGCTAAAATTCCAGTTGAAATTTTTTCAAAGTCCCTTAAAAATTTTCCAATTTTTGTCCCAATTCTTCCCATTCCCATTGAAACTTTTCAAATCCCTCTCAAAATTGTTGAAATTCTCTTGAAGCTTTTAAAATTCTCTCTAGAATTTTCAAAATCCACTTCAACATGTTTACAATTTCACGTAAAAAAATTGCTAAAATTCCAGCTGAAATTTTTTCAAAGTCCCTTCAAAATTTTCCAATTTTTGTCCCAATTCTTCCCATTCCCATTGAAACTTTTCAAATCCCTCTCAAAATTGTTGAAATTCTCTTGAAGCTTTTAAAATTCTCTCTAGAATTTTCAAAATCCATGGCCACATGTTTACAATTTCACGTCAAAAAATGGCTAAAATTCCAGTTGAAATTTTTTCAAAGTCCCTTAAAAATTTTCCAATTTTTGTCCCAATTCTTCCCATTCCCATTGAAACTTTTCAAATCCCTCTCAAAATTGTTGAAATTCTCTTGAAGCTTTTAAAATTCTCTCTAGAATTTTCAAAATCCATGTCCACATGTTTACAATTTCACGTCAAAAAATGGCTAAAATTCCAGTTGAAATTTTTTCAAAGTCCCTTAAAAATTTTCCAATTTTTGTCCCAATTCTTCCCATTCCCATTGAAACTTTTCAAATTCCTCTCAAAATTGTTGAAATTCTGTTGAAGCTTTTAAAATTCTCTCTAGAATTTTCAAAATCCATGGCCACATGTTTACAATTTCACATCAAAAAATGGCTAAAATTCCAGTTGAAATTTTTTCAAAGTCCCTTAAAAATTTTCCAATTTTTGTCCCAATTCTTCCCATTCCCATTGAAACTTTTCAAATCCCTCTCAAAATTGTTGAAATTCTGTTGAAGCTTTTAAAATTCTCTCTAGAATTTTCAAAATCCATGTCCACATGTTTACAATTTCACGTCAAAAATTGCTAAAATTCCAGTTGAAATTTTTTCAAAGTCCCTGAAAAATTTTCCAATTTTTGTCCCAATTCTTCCCATTCCCATTGAAACTTTTCAAATCCCTCTCAAAATTGTTGATATTCTCTTGAAGCTTTTAAAATTCTCTCTAGAATTTTCAAAATCCATGTCCACATGTTTACAATTTCACGACAAAAAATGGCTAAAATTCCAGTTGAAATTTTTTCAAAGTCCCTTAAAAATTTTCCAATTTTTGTCCCAATTCTTCCCATTCCCATTGAAACTTTTCAAATCCCTCTCAAAATTGTTGAAATTCTCTTGAAGCTTTTAAAATTCTCTCTAGAATTTTCAAAATCCATGTCCACATGTTTACAATTTCACGTCAAAAAATGGCTAAAATTCCAGTTGAAATTTTTTCAAAGTCCCTTAAAAGTTTTCCAATTTTTGTCCCAATTCTTCCCATTCCCATTGAAACTTTTCAAATCCCTCTCAAAATTGTTGAAATTCTGTTGAAGCTTTTAAAATTCTCTCTAGAATTTTTCAAAATCCATGGCCACATGTTTACAGTTTCACATAAAAAAAATTGTTAAAATTCCAGTTGAAATTTTTTCAAAGTCCCTTAAAAATTTTCGAATTTTTGTCCCAATTCTTCCCATTCCCATTGAAACTTTTCAAATCCCTCTCAAAATTGTTGAAATTCTCTTGAAGCTTTTAAAATTCTCTCTAGAGTTTTCAAAATCCATGGCCACATGTTTACAATTTCATGTCAAAAAATGGCTAAAATTCCAGTTGAAATTTTTTCAAAGTCCCTTCAAAATTTTCCAATTTTTGTCCCAATTCTTCCCATTCCCATTGAAACTTTTCAAATCCCTCTCAAAATTGTTGAAATTCTGTTGAAGCTTTTAAAATTCTCTCTAGAATTTTCAAAATCCATGCCCACATGTTTACAATTTCACGTCAAAAAATGGCTAAAATTCCCGTTGAAATTTTTTCAAAGTCCCTTAAAAATTTTCCAATTTTTGTCCCAATTCTTCCCATTCCCATTGAAACTTTTCAAATCCCTCTCAAAATTGTTGAAATTCTGTTGAAGCTTTTAAAATTCTCTCTAGAATTTTCAAAATCCATGTCCACATGTTTACAATTTCACGTCAAAAAATGGCTAAAATTCCAGTTGAAATTTTTCAAAGTCCCTTAAAAATTTTCCAATTTTTGTCCCAATTCTTCCCATTCCCATTGAAACTTTTCAAATCCCTCTCAAAATTGTTGAAATTCTCTTGAAGCTTTTAAAATTCTCTCTAGAATTTTCAAAATCCATGTCCACATGTTTACAATTTCACGACAAAAAATGACTAAAATTCCAGTTGAAATTTTTTCAAAGTCCCTTAAAAATTTTCCAATTTTTGTCCCAATTCTTCCCATTCCCATTGAAACTTTTCAAATCCCTCTCAAAATTGTTGAAATTCTCTTGAAGCTTTTAAAATTCTCTCTAGAATTTTCAAAATCCATGGCCACATGTTTACAATTTCACATAAAAAAATTGTTAAAATTCCAGTTGAAATTTTTTCAAAGTCCCTTAAAAATTTTCCAATTTTTGTCCCAATTCTTCCCATTCCCATTGAAACTTTTCAAATCCCTCTCAAAATTGTTGAAATTCTCTTGAAGCTTTTAAAATTCTCTCTAGAATTTTCAAAATCCACGTCCACATGTTTACAATTTCACATAAAAAAATGGCTAAAATTCCAGTTGAAATTTTTTCAAAGTCCCTTAAAAATTTTCCAATTTTTGTCCCAATTCTTCCCATTCCCATTGAAACTTTTCAAATCCCTCTCAAAATTGTTGAAATTCTCTTGAAGCTTTTAAAATTCTCTCTAGAATTTTCAAAATCCATGGCCACATGTTTACAATTTCACGTAAAAAAATGGCTAAAATTCCAGTTGAAATTTTTTCAAAGTCCCTTAAAAGTTTTCCAATTTTTGTCCCAATTCTTCCCATTCCCATTGAAACTTTTCAAATCCCTCTCAAAATTGTTGAAATTCTCTTGAAGCTTTTAAAATTCTCTCTAGAATTTTCAAAATCCATGGCCACATGTTTACAATTTCACGTAAAAAAATGGCTAAAATTCCAGTTGAAATTTTTTCAAAGTCCCTTAAAAGTTTTCCAATTTTTGTCCCAATTCTTCCCATTCCCATTGAAACTTTTCAAATCCCTCTCAAAATTGTTGAAATTCTCTTGAAGCTTTTAAAATTCTCTCTAGAATTTTCAAAATCCATGGCCACATGTTTACAATTTCACATAAAAAAATTGTTAAAATTCCAGTTGAAATTTTTCCAAGTCCCTTAAAAATTTTCCAATTTTTGTCCCAATTCTTCCCATTCCCATTGATACTTTTCAAATCCCCCTCAAAATTGTTGAAATTCTGTTGAAGCTTTTAAAATTCTCTCTAGAATTTTCAAAATCCATGGCCACATGTTTACAATTTCACGTCAAAAAATGGCTAAAATTCCAGTTGAAATTTTTTCAAAGTCCCTTAAAAATTTTCCAATTTTTGTCCCAATTCTTCCCATTCCCATTGAAACTTTTCAAATCCCTCTCAAAATTGTTGAAATTCTGTTGAAGCTTTTAAAATTCTCTCTAGAATTTTCAAAATCCATGGCCACATGTTTACAATTTCACGTCAAAAAATGGCTAAAATTCCAGTTGAAATTTTTTCAAAGTCCCTTAAAAATTTTCCAATTTTTGTCCCAATTCTTCCCATTCCCATTGAAACTTTTCAAATCCCTCTCAAAATTGTTGAAATTCTCTTGAAGCTTTTAAAATTCTCTCTAGAATTTTCAAAATCCATGGCCACATGTTTACAATTTCACGTCAAAAAATGGCTAAAATTCCAGTTGAAATTTTTTCAAAGTCCCTTAAAAATTTTCCAATTTTTGTCCCAATTCTTCCCATTCCCATTGGAACTTTTCAAATCCCTCTCAAAATTGTTGAAATTCTCTTGAAACTTTTAAAATTCTCTCTAGAATTTTCAAAATCCATGGCCACATGTTTACAATTTCACATCAAAAAATGGCTAAAATTCCAGTTGAAATTTTTTCAAAGTCCCTTAAAAATTTTCCAATTTTTGTCCCAATTCTTCCCATTCCCATTGAAACTTTTCAAATTCCTCTCAAAATTGTTGAAAATCTGTTGAAGCTTTTAAAATTCTCTCTAGAATTTTCATAATCCATGGCCACATGTTTACAATTTCACGTCAAAAAATGGCTAAAATTCCAGTTGAAATTTTTTCAAAGTCCCTTAAAAATTTTCCAATTTTTGTCCCAATTATTCCCATTCCCATTGAAACTTTTCAAATCCCTCTCAAAATTGTTGAAATTCTGTTGAAGCTTTTAAAATTCTCTCTAGAATTTTCAAAATCCCTGTCTACATGTTTACAATTTCACGTCAAAAAATGGCTAAAATTCCAGTTGAAATTTTTTCAAAGTCCCTTAAAAATTTTCCAATTTTTGTCCCAATTCTTCCCATTCCCATTGAAACTTTTCAAATCCCTCTCAAAATTGTTGAAATTCTCTTGAAGCTTTTAAAATTCTCTCTAGAATTTTCAAAATCCATGTCCACATGTTTACAATTTCACGTCAAAAAATGGCTAAAATTCCAGTTGAAATTTTTTCAAAGTCCCTTAAAAATTTTCCAATTTTTGTCCCAATTCTTCCCATTCCCATTGAAACTTTTCAAATCCCTCTCAAAATTGTTGAAATTCTCTTGAAGCTTTTAAAATTCTCTCTAGAATTTTCAAAATCCATGGCCACATGTTTACAATTTCACCTCAAAAAATGGCTAAAATTCCAGTTGAAATTTTTTCAAAGTCCCTTCAAAATTTTCCAATTTTTGTCCCAATTCTTCCCATTCCCATTGAAACTTTTCAAATTCCTCTCAAAATTGTTGAAATTCTGTTGAAGCTTTTAAAATTCTCTCTAGAATTTTCAAAATCCATGGCCACATGTTTACAATTTCACGTCAAAAAATGGCTAAAATTCCAGTTGAAATTTTTTCAAAGTCCCTTAAAAATTTTCCAATTTTTGTCCCAATTCTTCCCATTCCCATTGAAACTTTTCAAATTCCTCTCAAAATTGTTGAAATTCTGTTGAAGCTTTTAAAATTCTCTCTAGAATTTTCAAAATCCATGGCCACATGTTTACAATTTCACGTCAAAAAATGGCTAAAATTCCAGTTGAAATTTTTTCAAAGTCCCTTAAAAATTTTCCAATTTTTGTCCCAATTCTTCCCATTCCCATTGAAACTTTTCAAATCCCTCTCAAAATTGTTGAAATTCTCTTGAAGCTTTTAAAATTCTCTCTAGAATTTTCAAAATCCCTGTCTACATGTTTACAATTTCACGTCAAAAAATGGCTAAAATTCCAGTTGAAATTTTTTCAAAGTCCCTTAAAAATTTTCCAATTTTTGTCCCAATTCTTCCCATTCCCATTGAAACTTTTCAAATCCCTCTCAAAATTGTTGAAATTCTCTTGAAGCTTTTAAAATTCTCTCTAGAATTTTCAAAATCCATGTCCACATGTTTACAATTTCACGTCAAAAAATGGCTAAAATTCCAGTTGAAATTTTTTCAAAGTCCCTTAAAAGTTTTCCAATTTTTGTCCCAATTCTTCCCATTCCCATTGAAACTTTTCAAATCCCTCTCAAAATTGTTGAAATTCTCTTGAAGCTTTTAAAATTCTCTCTAGAATTTTCAAAATCCATGGCCACATGTTTACAATTTCACAGAAAAAAAATTGTTAAAATTCCAGTTGAAATTTTTTCAAAGTCCCTTAAAAATTTTCCAATTTTTGTCCCAATTCTTCCCATTCCCATTGAAACTTTTCAAATCCCTCTCAAAATTGTTGAAATTCTCTTGAAGCTTTTAAAATTCTCTCTAGAATTTTCAAAATCCATGTCCACATGTTTACAATTTCACATAAAAAAATGGCTAAAATTCCAGCTGAAATTTTTTCAAAGTCCCTTAAAAATTTTCCAATTTTTGTCCCAATTCTTCCCATTCCCATTGAAACTTTTCAAATCCCTCTCAAAATTGTTGAAATTCTCTTGAAGCTTTTAAAATTCTCTCTAGAATTTTCAAAATCCATGTCCACATGTTTACAATTTCACGTCAAAAAATGGCTAAAATTCCAGTTGAAATTTTTTCAAAGTCCCTTAAAAATTTTCCAATTTTTGTCCCAATTCTTCCCATTCCCATTGAAACTTTTCAAATCCCTCTCAAAATTGTTGAAATTCTCTTGAAGCTTTTAAAATTCTCTCTAGAATTTTCAAAATCTATGTCCACATGTTTACAATTTCACGACAAAAAATGACTAAAATTCCAGTTGAAATTTTTTCAAAGTCCCTTAAAAATTTTCCAATTTTTGTCCCAATTCTTCCCATTCCCATTGAAACTTTTCAAATCCCTCTCAAAATTGTTGAAATTCTCTTGAAGCTTTTAAAATTCTCTCTAGAATTTTCAAAATCCATGGCCACATGTTTACAATTTCACATAAAAAAATTGTTAAAATTCCAGTTGAAATTTTTTCAAAGTCCCTTAAAAATTTTCCAATTTTTGTCCCAATTCTTCCCATTCCCATTGAAACTTTTCAAATCCCTCTCAAAATTGTTGAAAATCTGTTGAAGCTTTTAAAATTCTCTCTAGAATTTTCATAATCCATGGCCACATGTTTACAATTTCACGTCAAAAAATGGCTAAAATTCCAGTTGAAATTTTTTCAAAGTCCCTTAAAAATTTTCCAATTTTTGTCCCAATTCTTCCCATTCCCATTGAAACTTTTCAAATCCCTCTCAAAATTGTTGAAATTCTGTTGAAGCTTTTAAAATTCTCTCTAGAATTTTCAAAATCCCTGTCTACATGTTTACAATTTCACGTCAAAAAATGGCTAAAATTCCAGTTGAAATTTTTTCAAAGTCCCTTAAAAATTTTCCAATTTTTGTCCCAATTCTTCCCATTCCCATTGAAACTTTTCAAATCCCTCTCAAAATTGTGGAAATTCTCTTGAAGCTTTTAAAATTCTCTCTAGAATTTTCAAAATCCATGTCCACATGTTTACAATTTCACGTCAAAAAATGGCTAAAATTCCAGTTGAAATTTTTTCAAAGTCCCTTCAAAATTTTCCAATTTTTGTCCCAATTCTTCCCATTCCCATTGAAACTTTTCAAATCCCTCTCAAAATTGTTGAAATTCTCTTGAAGCTTTTAAAATTCTCTCTAGAATTTTCAAAATCCATGGCCACATGTTTACAATTTCACATAAAAAAAATTGTTAAAATTCCAGTTGAAATTTTTTCAAAGTCCCTTAAAAATTTTCCAATTTTTGTCCCAATTCTTCCCATTCCCATTGAAACTTTTCAAATCCCTCTCAAAATTGTTGAAATTCTCTTGAAGCTTTTAAAATTCTCTCTAGAATTTTCAAAATCCATGTCCACATGTTTACAATTTCACGTCAAAAAATGGCTAAAATTCCAGTTGAAATTTTTTCAAAGTCCCTTAAAAATTTTCCAATTTTTGTCCCAATTCTTCCCATTCCCATTGAAACTTTTCAAATCCCTCTCAAAATTGTTGAAATTCTCTTGAAGCTTTTAAAATTCTCTCTAGAATTTTCAAAATCCATGGCCACATGTTTACAATTTCACGTCAAAAAATGGCTAAAATTCCAGTTGAAATTTTTTCAAAGTCCCTTAAAAATTTTCCAATTTTTGTCCCAATTCTTCCCATTCCCATTGGAACTTTTCAAATCCCTCTCAAAATTGTTGAAATTCTCTTGAAGCTTTTAAAATTCTCTCTAGAATTTTCAAAATCCACTTCAACATGTTTACAATTTCACGTCAAAAAATGGCTAAAATTCCAGTTGAAATTTTTTCAAAGTCCCTTAAAAATTTTCCAATTTTTGTCCCAATTCTTCCCATTCCCATTGAAACTTTTCAAATTCCTCTCAAAATTGTTGAAATTCTGTTGAAGCTTTTAAAATTCTCTCTAGAATTTTCAAAATCCATGGCCACATGTTTACAATTTCACGTCAAAAAATGGCTAAAATTCCAGTTGAAATTTTTTCAAAGTCCCTTAAAAATTTTCCAATTTTTGTCCCAATTCTTCCCATTCCCATTGAAACTTTTCAAATCCCTCTCAAAATTGTTGAAATTCTCTTGAAGCTTTTAAAATTCTCTCTAGAATTTTCAAAATCCCTGTCTACATGTTTACAATTTCACGTCAAAAAATGGCTAAAATTCCAGTTGAAATTTTTTCAAAGTCCCTTAAAAATTTTCCAATTTTTGTCCCAATTCTTCCCATTCCCATTGAAACTTTTCAAATCCCTCTCAAAATTGTTGAAATTCTCTTGAAGCTTTTAAAATTCTCTCTAGAATTTTCAAAATCCATGTCCACATGTTTACAATTTCACGTCAAAAAAT
Organism: Streptopelia decaocto; assembly: GCF_964273445.1. NCBI lineage: Eukaryota > Metazoa > Chordata > Aves > Columbiformes > Columbidae > Streptopelia > Streptopelia decaocto. Next base: position 62,779 of record NW_028115797.1, on the reverse strand, counting down.
GGCTAAAATTCCAGTTGAAATTTTTTCAAAGTCCCTTAAAAGTTTTCCAATTTTTGTCCCAATTCTTCCCATTCCCATTGAAACTTTTCAAATCCCTCTCAAAATTGTTGAAATTCTCTTGAAGCTTTTAAAATTCTCTCTAGAATTTTCAAAATCCATGGCCACATGTTTACAATTTCACAGAAAAAAAATTGTTAAAATTCCAGTTGAAATTTTTTCAAAGTCCCTTAAAAATTTTCCAATTTTTGTCCCAATTCTTCCCATTCCCATTGAAACTTTTCAAATCCCTCTCAAAATTGTTGAAATTCTCTTGAAGCTTTTAAAATTCTCTCTAGAATTTTCAAAATCCATGTCCACATGTTTACAATTTCACATAAAAAAATGGCTAAAAGTCCAGCTGAAATTTTTTCAAAGTCCCTTAAAAATTTTCCAATTTTTGTCCCAATTCTTCCCATTCCCATTGAAACTTTTCAAATCCCTCTCCAAATTGTTGAAATTCTCTTGAAGCTTTTAAAATTCTCTCTAGAATTTTCAAAATCCATGTCCACATGTTTACAATTTCACGTCAAAAAATGGCTAAAATTCCAGTTGAAATTTTTTCAAAGTCCCTTAAAAATTTTCCAATTTTTGTCCCAATTCTTCCCATTCCCATTGAAACTTTTCAAATCCCTCTCAAAATTGTTGAAATTCTCTTGAAGCTTTTAAAATTCTCTCTAGAATTTTCAAAATCCATGTCCACATGTTTACAATTTCACATAAAAAAATGGCTAAAATTCCAGTTGAAATTTTTTCAAAGTCCCTTAAAAATTTTCCAATTTTTGTCCCAATTCTTCCCATTCCCATTGAAACTTTTCAAATCCCTCTCAAAATTGTTGAAATTCTCTTGAAGCTTTTAAAATTCTCTCTAGAATTTTCAAAATCCATGGCCACATGTTTACAATTTCACATAAAAAATTGTTAAAATTCCAGTTGAAATTTTTTCAAAGTCCCTTAAAAATTTTCCAATTTTTGTCCCAATTCTTCCCATTCCCATTGAAACTTTTCAAATTCCTCTCAAAATTGTTGAAATTCTGTTGAAGCTTTTAAAATTCTCTCTAGAATTTTCAAAATCCATGTCCACATGTTTACAATTTCACGTAAAAAAATGGCTAAAATTCCAGTTGAAATTTTTTCAAAGTCCCTTAAAAGTTTTCCAATTTTTGTCCCAATTCTTCCCATTCCCATTGAAACTTTTCAAATCCCTCTCAAAATTGTTGAAATTCTCTTGAAGCTTTTAAAATTCTCTCTAGAATTTTCAAAATCCATGGCCACATGTTTACAATTTCACGTCAAAAAATGGCTAAAATTCCAGTTGAAATTTTTTCAAAGTCCCTTAAAAATTTTCCAATTTTTGTCCCAATTCTTCCCATTCCCATTGAAACTTTTCAAATCCCCCTCAAAATTGTTGAAATTCTGTTGAAGCTTTTAAAATTCTCTCTAGAATTTTCAAAATCCATGTCCACATGTTTACAATTTCACGTCAAAAAATGGCTAAAATTCCAGTTGAAATTTTTTCAAAGTCCCTTAAAAATTTTCCAATTTTTGTCCCAATTCTTCCCATTCCCATTGAAACTTTTCAAATCCCTCTCAAAATTGTTGAAATTCTGTTGAAGCTTTTAAAATTCTCTCTAGAATTTTCAAAATCCATGGCCACATGTTTACAATTTCACGTAAAAAAATGGCTAAAATTCCAGCTGAAATTTTTTCAAAGTCCCTTAAAAATTTTCCAATTTTTGTCCCAATTCTTCCCATTCCCATTGAAACTTTTCAAATCCCTCTCAAAATTGTTGAAATTCTCTTGAAGCTTTTAAAATTCTCTCTAGAATTTTCAAAATCCATGGCCACATGTTTACAATTTCACGTCAAAAAATGGCTAAAATTCCAGTTGAAATTTTTTCAAAGTCCCTTAAAAATTTTCCAATTTTTGTCCCAATTCTTCCCATTCCCATTGAAACTTTTCAAATCCCTCTCAAAATTGTTGAAATTCTCTTGAAGCTTTTAAAATTCTCTCTAGAATTTTCAAAATCCATGGCCACATGTTTACAATTTCACGTCAAAAAATTGCTAAAATTCCAGTTGAAATTTTTTCAAAGTCCCTTAAAAATTTTCCAATTTTTGTCCCAATTCTTCCCATTCCCATTGGAACTTTTCAAATCCCTCTCAAAATTGTTGAAATTCTCTTGAAGCTTTTAAAATTCTCTCTAGAATTTTCAAAATCCACTTCAACATGTTTACAATTTCACGTAAAAAAATTGCTAAAATTCCAGTTGAAATTTTTTCAAAGTCCCTTAAAAATTTTCCAATTTTTGTCCCAATTCTTCCCATTCCCATTGAAACTTTTCAAATCCCTCTCAAAATTGTTGAAATTCTCTTGAAGCTTTTAAAATTCTCTCTAGAATTTTCAAAATCCATGGCCACATGTTTACAATTTCACATAAAAAAATTGCTAAAATTCCAGTTGAAATTTTTTCAAAGTCCCTTAAAAATTTTCCAATTTTTGTCCCAATTCTTCCCATTCCCATTGAAACTTTTCAAATCCCTCTCAAAATTGTTGAAATTCTCTTGAAGCTTTTAAAATTCTCTCTAGAATTTTCAAAATCCCTGTCTACATGTTTACAATTTCACGTCAAAAAATGGCTAAAATTCCAGTTGAAATTTTTTCAAAGTCCCTTAAAAATTTTCCAATTTTTGTCCCAATTCTTCCCATTCCCATTGAAACTTTTCAAATCCCTCTCAAAATTGTTGAAATTCTCTTGAAGCTTTTAAAATTCTCTCTAGAATTTTCAAAATCCATGTCCACATGTTTACAATTTCACGTCAAAAAATGGCTAAAATTCCAGTTGAAATTTTTTCAAAGTCCCTTAAAAGTTTTCCAATTTTTGTCCCAATTCTTCCCATTCCCATTGAAACTTTTCAAATCCCTCTCAAAATTGTTGAAATTCTCTTGAAGCTTTTAAAATTCTCTCTAGAATTTTCAAAATCCATGGCCACATGTTTACAATTTCACAGAAAAAAAATTGTTAAAATTCCAGTTGAAATTTTTTCAAAGTCCCTTAAAAATTTTCCAATTTTTGTCCCAATTCTTCCCATTCCCATTGAAACTTTTCAAATCCCTCTCAAAATTGTTGAAATTCTCTTGAAGCTTTTAAAATTCTCTCTAGAATTTTCAAAATCCATGTCCACATGTTTACAATTTCACATAAAAAAATGGCTAAAATTCCAGCTGAAATTTTTTCAAAGTCCCTTAAAAATTTTCCAATTTTTGTCCCAATTCTTCCCATTCCCATTGAAACTTTTCAAATCCCTCTCAAAATTGTTGAAATTCTCTTGAAGCTTTTAAAATTCTCTCTAGAATTTTCAAAATCCATGGCCACATGTTTACAATTTCACGTCAAAAAATGGCTAAAATTCCAGTTGAAATTTTTTCAAAGTCCCTTAAAAATTTTCCAATTTTTGTCCCAATTCTTCCCATTCCCATTGAAACTTTTCAAATCCCTCTCAAAATTGTTGAAATTCTCTTGAAGCTTTTAAAATTCTCTCTAGAATTTTCAAAATCTATGTCCACATGTTTACAATTTCACGACAAAAAATGACTAAAATTCCAGTTGAAATTTTTTCAAAGTCCCTTAAAAATTTTCCAATTTTTGTCCCAATTCTTCCCATTCCCATTGAAACTTTTCAAATCCCTCTCAAAATTGTTGAAATTCTCTTGAAGCTTTTAAAATTCTCTCTAGAATTTTCAAAATCCATGGCCACATGTTTACAATTTCACATAAAAAAATTGTTAAAATTCCAGTTGAAATTTTTTCAAAGTCCCTTCAAAATTTTCCAATTTTTGTCCCAATTCTTCCCATTCCCATTGAAACTTTTCAAATCCCTCTCAAAATTGTTGAAATTCTGTTGAAGCTTTTAAAATTCTCTCTAGAATTTTCAAAATCCATGTCCACATGTTTACAATTTCACGTAAAAAAATGGCTAAAATTCCAGTTGAAATTTTTTCAAAGTCCCTTAAAAGTTTTCCAATTTTTGTCCCAATTCTTCCCATTCCCATTGAAACTTTTCAAATCCCTCTCAAAATTGTTGAAATTCTCTTGAAGCTTTTAAAATTCTCTCTAGAATTTTCAAAATCCATGGCCACATGTTTACAATTTCACATAAAAAAATTGTTAAAATTCCAGTTGAAATTTTTTCAAAGTCCCTTAAAAATTTTCCAATTTTTGTCCCAATTCTTCCCATTCCCATTGAAACTTTTCAAATCCCCCTCAAAATTGTTGAAATTCTGTTGAAGCTTTTAAAATTCTCTCTAGAATTTTCAAAATCCATGTCCACATGTTTACAATTTCACGTCAAAAAATGGCTAAAATTCCAGTTGAAATTTTTTCAAAGTCCCTTAAAAATTTTCCAATTTTTGTCCCAATTCTTCCCATTCCCATTGAAACTTTTCAAATCCCTCTCAAAATTGTTGAAATTCTGTTGAAGCTTTTAAAATTCTCTCTAGAATTTTCAAAATCCATGGCCACATGTTTACAATTTCACGTAAAAAAATGGCTAAAATTCCAGCTGAAATTTTTTCAAAGTCCCTTAAAAATTTTCCAATTTTTGTCCCAATTCTTCCCATTCCCATTGAAACTTTTCAAATCCCTCTCAAAATTGTTGAAATTCTCTTGAAGCTTTTAAAATTCTCTCTAGAATTTTCAAAATCCATGGCCACATGTTTACAATTTCACGTCAAAAAATGGCTAAAATTCCAGTTGAAATTTTTTCAAAGTCCCTTAAAAATTTTCCAATTTTTGTCCCAATTCTTCCCATTCCCATTGAAACTTTTCAAATCCCTCTCAAAATTGTTGAAATTCTCTTGAAGCTTTTAAAATTCTCTCTAGAATTTTCAAAATCCATGGCCACATGTTTACAATTTCACGTCAAAAAATGGCTAAAATTCCAGTTGAAATTTTTTCAAAGTCCCTTAAAAATTTTCCAATTTTTGTCCCAATTCTTCCCATTCCCATTGGAACTTTTCAAATCCCTCTCAAAATTGTTGAAATTCTCTTGAAGCTTTTAAAATTCTCTCTAGAATTTTCAAAATCCACTTCAACATGTTTACAATTTCACGTAAAAAAATTGCTAAAATTCCAGTTGAAATTTTTTCAAAGTCCCTTAAAAATTTTCCAATTTTTGTCCCAATTCTTCCCATTCCCATTGAAACTTTTCAAATCCCTCTCAAAATTGTTGAAATTCTCTTGAAGCTTTTAAAATTCTCTCTAGAATTTTCAAAATCCATGGCCACATGTTTACAATTTCACGTCAAAAAATTGCTAAAATTCCAGTTGAAATTTTTTCAAAGTCCCTTAAAAATTTTCCAATTTTTGTCCCAATTCTTCCCATTCCCATTGAAACTTTTCAAATCCCTCTCAAAATTGTTGAAATTCTCTTGAAGCTTTTAAAATTCTCTCTAGAATTTTCAAAATCCCTGTCTACATGTTTACAATTTCACGTCAAAAAATGGCTAAAATTCCAGTTGAAATTTTTTCAAAGTCCCTTAAAAATTTTCCAATTTTTGTCCCAATTCTTCCCATTCCCATTGAAACTTTTCAAATCCCTCTCAAAATTGTTGAAATTCTCTTGAAGCTTTTAAAATTCTCTCTAGAATTTTCAAAATCCATGTCCACATGTTTACAATTTCACGTCAAAAAATGGCTAAAATTCCAGTTGAAATTTTTTCAAAGTCCCTTAAAAGTTTTCCAATTTTTGTCCCAATTCTTCCCATTCCCATTGAAACTTTTCAAATCCCTCTCAAAATTGTTGAAATTCTCTTGAAGCTTTTAAAATTCTCTCTAGAATTTTCAAAATCCATGGCCACATGTTTACAATTTCACAGAAAAAAAATTGTTAAAATTCCAGTTGAAATTTTTTCAAAGTCCCTTAAAAATTTTCCAATTTTTGTCCCAATTCTTCCCATTCCCATTGAAACTTTTCAAATCCCTCTCAAAATTGTTGAAATTCTCTTGAAGCTTTTAAAATTCTCTCTAGAATTTTCAAAATCCATGTCCACATGTTTACAATTTCACGTCAAAAAATGGCTAAAATTCCAGCTGAAATTTTTTCAAAGTCCCTTAAAAATTTTCCAATTTTTGTCCCAATTCTTCCCATTCCCATTGAAACTTTTCAAATCCCTCTCAAAATTGTTGAAATTCTCTTGAAGCTTTTAAAATTCTCTCTAGAATTTTCAAAATCCATGTCCACATGTTTACAATTTCACGTCAAAAAATGGCTAAAATTCCAGTTGAAATTTTTTCAAAGTCCCTTAAAAATTTTCCAATTTTTGTCCCAATTCTTCCCATTCCCATTGAAACTTTTCAAATCCCTCTCAAAATTGTTGAAATTCTCTTGAAGCTTTTAAAATTCTCTCTAGAATTTTCAAAATCCATGGCCACATGTTTACAATTTCACATAAAAAAATTGTTAAAATTCCAGTTGAAATTTTTTCAAAGTCCCTTAAAAATTTTCCAATTTTTGTCCCAATTCTTCCCATTCCCATTGAAACTTTTCAAATCCCTCTCAAAATTGTTGAAATTCTGTTGAAGCTTTTAAAATTCTCTCTAGAATTTTCAAAATCCATGTCCACATGTTTACAATTTCACGTAAAAAAATGGCTAAAATTCCAGTTGAAATTTTTTCAAAGTCCCTTAAAAGTTTTCCAATTTTTGTCCCAATTCTTCCCATTCCCATTGAAACTTTTCAAATCCCTCTCAAAATTGTTGAAATTCTCTTGAAGCTTTTAAAATTCTCTCTAGAATTTTCAAAATCCATGGCCACATGTTTACAATTTCACATAAAAAAATTGTTAAAATTCCAGTTGAAATTTTTTCAAAGTCCCTTAAAAATTTTCCAATTTTTGTCCCAATTCTTCCCATTCCCATTGAAACTTTTCAAATCCCCCTCAAAATTGTTGAAATTCTGTTGAAGCTTTTAAAATTCTCTCTAGAATTTTCAAAATCCATGTCCACATGTTTACAATTTCACGTCAAAAAATGGCTAAAATTCCAGTTGAAATTTTTTCAAAGTCCCTTAAAAATTTTCCAATTTTTGTCCCAATTCTTCCCATTCCCATTGAAACTTTTCAAATCCCTCTCAAAATTGTTGAAATTCTCTTGAAGCTTTTAAAATTCTCTCTAGAATTTTCAAAATCCATGGCCACATGTTTACAATTTCACGTCAAAAAATTGCTAAAATTCCAGTTGAAATTTTTTCAAAGTCCCTTAAAAATTTTCCAATTTTTGTCCCAATTCTTCCCATTCCCATTGGAACTTTTCAAATCCCTCTCAAAATTGTTGAAATTCTCTTGAAGCTTTTAAAATTCTCTCTAGAATTTTCAAAATCCATGTCCACATGTTTACAATTTCACGTCAAAAAATGGCTAAAATTCCACTTGAAATTTTTTCAAAGTCCCTGAAAAATTTTCCAATTTTTGTCCCAATTCTTCCCATTCCCATTGAAACTTTTCAAATCCCTCTCAAAATTGTTGAAATTCTCTTGAAGCTTTTAAAATTCTCTCTAGAATTTTCAAAATCCATGGCCACATGTTTACAATTTCACGTAAAAAAATGGCTAAAATTCCAGTTGAAATTTTTTCAAAGTCCCTTAAAAATTTTCCAATTTTTGTCCCAATTCTTCCCATTCCCATTGAAACTTTTCAAATCCCTCTCAAAATTGTTGAAATTCTCTTGAAGCTTTTAAAATTCTCTCTAGAATTTTCAAAATCCCTGTCTACATGTTTACAATTTCACGTCAAAAAATGGCTAAAATTCCAGTTGAAATTTTTTCAAAGTCCCTTAAAAATTTTCCAATTTTTGTCCCAATTCTTCCCATTCCCATTGAAACTTTTCAAATCCCTCTCAAAATTGTTGAAATTCTCTTGAAGCTTTTAAAATTCTCTCTAGAATTTTCAAAATCCATGTCCACATGTTTACAATTTCACGTCAAAAAATGGCTAAAATTCCAGTTGAAATTTTTTCAAAGTCCCTTAAAAGTTTTCCAATTTTTGTCCCAATTCTTCCCATTCCCATTGAAACTTTTCAAATCCCTCTCAAAATTGTTGAAATTCTCTTGAAGCTTTTAAAATTCTCTCTAGAATTTTCAAAATCCATGGCCACATGTTTACAATTTCACAGAAAAAAAATTGTTAAAATTCCAGTTGAAATTTTTTCAAAGTCCCTTAAAAATTTTCCAATTTTTGTCCCAATTCTTCCCATTCCCATTGAAACTTTTCAAATCCCTCTCAAAATTGTTGAAATTCTCTTGAAGCTTTTAAAATTCTCTCTAGAATTTTCAAAATCCATGTCCACATGTTTACAATTTCACATAAAAAAATGGCTAAAATTCCAGCTGAAATTTTTTCAAAGTCCCTTAAAAATTTCCAATTTTTGTCCCAATTCTTCCCATTCCCATTGAAACTTTTCAAATCCCTCTCAAAATTGTTGAAATTCTCTTGAAGCTTTTAAAATTCTCTCTAGAATTTTCAAAATCCATGTCCACATGTTTACAATTTCACGTCAAAAAATGGCTAAAATTCCAGTTGAAATTTTTTCAAAGTCCCTTAAAAATTTTTCCAATTTTTGTCCCAATTCTTCCCATTCCCATTGAAACTTTTCAAATCCCTCTCAAAATTGTTGAAATTCTCTTGAAGCTTTTAAAATTCTCTCTAGAATTTTCAAAATCCATGGCCACATGTTTACAATTCACATAAAAAAATTGTTAAAATTCCAGTTGAAATTTTTTCAAAGTCCCTTAAAATTTTCCAATTTTTGTCCCAATTCTTCCCATTCCCATTGAAACTTTTCAAATCCCTCTCAAAATTGTTGAAATTCTGTTGAAGCTTTTAAAATTCTCTCTAGAATTTTCAAAATCCATGTCCACATGTTTACAATTTCACGTAAAAAAATGGCTAAAATTCCAGTTGAAATTTTTTCAAAGTCCCTTAAAAAGTTTTCCCAATTTTTGTCCCAATTCTTCCCATTCCCATTGAAACTTTTCAAATCCCTCTCAAAATTGTTGAAATTCTCTTGAAGCTTTTAAAATTCTCTCTAGAATTTTCAAAATCCATGGCCACATGTTTACAATTTCACATAAAAAAATTGTTAAAATTCCAGTTGAAATTTTTCAAAGTCCCTTAAAAATTTTCCAATTTTTGTCCCAATTCTTCCCATTCCCATTGAAACTTTTCAAATCCCCCTCAAAATTGTTGAAATTCTGTTGAAGCTTTTAAAATTCTCTCTAGAATTTCAAAATCCATGTCCACATGTTTACAATTTCACGTCAAAAAATGGCTAAAATTCCAGTTGAAATTTTTTCAAAGTCCCTTAAAAATTTTCCAATTTTTGTCCCAATTCTTCCCATTCCAATTGAAACTTTTCAAATCCCTCTCAAAATTGTTGAAATTCTGTTGAAGCTTTTAAAATTCTCTCTAGAATTTCAAAATCCATGGCCACATGTTTACAATTTCACGTAAAAAAATGGCTAAAATTCCAGCTGAAATTTTTCAAAGTCCCTTAAAAATTTTCCAATTTTGTCCCAATTCTTCCCATTCCCATTGAAACTTTTCAAATCCCTCTCAAAATTGTTGAAATTCTCTTGAAGCTTTTAAAATTCTCTCTAGAATTTTCAAAATCCATGGCCACATGTTTACAATTTCACGTCAAAAAATGGCTAAAATTCCAGTTGAAATTTTTTCAAAGTCCTTAAAAATTTTCCAATTTTTGTCCCAAATTCTTCCCATTCCCATTGAACTTTTCAAATCCTCTCAAAATTGTTGAAATTCTCTTGAAGCTTTTAAAATTCTCTCTAGAATTTTCAAAATCCATGGCCACATGTTTACAATTTCACGTCAAAAAATTGCTAAAATTCCAGTTGAAATTTTTTCAAAGTCCCTTAAAAATTTTCCAATTTTTGTCCCAATTCTTCCCATTCCCATTGAAACTTTTCAAATCCCTCTCAAAATTGTTGAAATTCTCTTGAAGCTTTTAAAATTCTCTCTAGAATTTTCAAAATCCACTTCAACATGTTTACAATTTCACGTAAAAAAATTGCTAAAATTCCAGTTGAAATTTTTTCAAAGTCCCTTAAAAATTTTCCAATTTTTGTTCCAATTCTTCCCATTCCCATTGAAACTTTTCAAATCCCTCTCAAAATTGTTGAAATTCTCTTGAAGCTTTTAAAATTCTCTCTAGAATTTTCAAAATCCATGTCCACATGTTTACAATTTCACGTAAAAAATGGCTAAAATTCCAGTTGAAATTTTTCAAAGTCCCTTAAAAATTTTCCAATTTTTGTCCCAATTCTTCCCATTCCCATTGAAACTTTTCAAATCCCTCTCAAAATTGTTGAAATTCTCTTGAAGCTTTTAAAATTCTCTCTAGAATTTTCAAAATCCATGTCCACATGTTTACAATTTCACGTAAAAAATGGCTAAAATTCCAGTTGAAATTTTTTCAAAGTCCCTTAAAAGGTTTTCCAATTTTTGTCCCAATTCTTCCCATTCCCATTGAAACTTTTCAAATCCCTCTCAAAATTGTTGAAATTCTCTTGAAGCTTTTAAAATTCTCTCTAGAATTTCAAAATCCACGGCCACATGTTTGCAATTTCACGTAAAAAAATTGCTAAAATTCCAGCTGAAATTTTTTCAAAGTCCCTTAAAAATTTTCCAATTTTTGTCCAATTCTTCCATTCCCATTGAAACTTTTCAAATCCCTCTCAAAATTGTTGAAATTCTCTTGAAGCTTTTAAAATTCTCTCTAGAATTTCAAAATCCATGGCCACATGTTTACAATTTCACGTAAAAAAATGGCTAAAATTCCAGTTGAAATTTTTTCAAAGTCCCTTAAAAAGTTTTCCAATTTTTGTCCCAATTCTTCCCATTCCCATTGAAACTTTTCAAATCCCTCTCAAAATTGTTGAAATTCTCTTGAAGCTTTTAAAATTCTCTCAAGAATTTTCAAAATCCATGTCCACATGTTTACAATTTCACGTCAAAAAATGGCTAAAATTCCAGTTGAAATTTTTTCAAAGTCCCTTAAAAATTTTCCAATTTTTGTCCCAATTCTTCCCATTCCCATTGAAACTTTTCAAATCCCTCTCAAAATTGTTGAAATTCTCTTGAAGCTTTTAAAATTCTCTCTAGAATTTTCAAAATCCATGGCCACATGTTTACAATTTCATGTTAAAAAATGGCTAAAATTCCAGTTGAAATTTTTTCAAAGTCCCTTAAAAGTTTTCCAATTTTTGTCCCAATTCTTCCCATTCCCATTGAAACTTTTCAAATCCCTCTCAAAATTGTTGAAATTCTGTTGAAGCTTTTAAATTTCTCTCTAGAATTTTCAAAATCCATGGCCACATGTTTACAATTTCACATAAAAAAATGGCTAAAATTCCAGTTGAAATTTTTTCAAAGTCCCTTAAAAATTTTCCAATTTTTGTCCCAATTCTTCCCATTCCCATTGAAACTTTTCAAATCCCTCTCAAAATTGTTGAAATTCTCTTGAAGCTTTTAAAATTCTCTCTAGAATTTTCAAAATCCATGTCCACATGTTTACAATTTCACGTCAAAAAATGGCTAAAATTCCAGTTGAAATTTTTTCAAAGTCCCTTAAAAGTTTTCCAATTTTTGTCCCAATTCTTCCCATTCCCATTGAAACTTTTCAAATCCCTCTCAAAATTGTTGAAATTCTCTTGAAGCTTTTAAAATTCTCTCTAGAATTTTCAAAATCCATGGCCACAAGTTTACAATTTCACATCAAAAAATTGCTAAAATTCCAGCTGAAATTTTTTCAAAGTCCCTTAAAAATTTTCCAATTTTTGTTCCAATTCTTCCCATTCCCATTGAAACTTTTCAAATCCCTCTCAAAATTGTTGAAATTCTCTTGAAGCTTTTAAAATCCTCTCTAGAATTTTCAAAATCCATGTCCACATGTTTACAATTTCACGTCAAAAAATGGCTAAAATTCCAGTTGAAATTTTTTCAAAGTCCCTTAAAAATTTTCCAATTTTTGTCCCAATTCTTCCCATTCCCATTGAAACTTTTCAAATCCCTCTCAAGATTGTTGAAATTCTCTTGAAGCTTTTAAAATTCTCTCTAGAATTTTCAAAATCCATGGCCACATGTTTACAATTTCACGTCAAAAAATGGCTAAAATTCCAGTTGAAATTTTTTCAAAGTCCCTTAAAAATTTTCCAATTTTTGTCCCAATTCTTCCCATTCCCATTGAAACTTTTCAAATCCCTCTCAAAATTGTTGAAATTCTCTTGAAGCTTTTAAAATTCTCTCTAGAATTTTCAAAATCCATGTCCACATGTTTACAATTTCACGTCAAAAAATGGCTAAAATTCCAGTTGAAATTTTTTCAAAGTCCCTTAAAAATTTTCCAATTTTTGTCCCAATTCTTCCCATTCCCATTGAAACTTTTCAAATCCCTCTCAAAATTGTTGAAATTCTCTTGAAGCTTTTAAAATTCTCTCTAGAATTTTCAAAATCCATGGCCACATGTTTACAATTTCACGTCAAAAAATTGCTAAAATTCCAGTTGAAATTTTTTCAAAGTCCCTTAAAAGTTTTCCAATTTTTGTCCCAATTCTTCCCATTCCCATTGAATCTTTTCAAATCCCTCTCAAAATTGTTGAAATTCTCTTGAAGCTTTTAAAATTCTCTCTAGAATTTTCAAAATCTAAATTCCACATATTTACAATTTCACGTCAAAAAATGGCTAAAATTCCAGTTGAAATTTTTTCAAAGTCCCTTAAAAATTTTCCAATTTTGTCCCAATTCTTCCCATTCCCATTGAAACTTTCAAATCCCTCTCAAAATTGTTGAAATTCTGTTGAAGCTTTTAAAATTCTCTCTAGAATTTTCAAAATCCATGTCCACATGTTTACAATTTCACGTCAAAAAATGGCTAAAATTCCAGTTGAAATTTTTTCAAAGTCCCTTAAAAATTTTCCAATTTTTGTCCCAATTCTTCCCATTCCCATTGAAACTTTTCAAATCCCTCTCAAAATTGTTGAAATTCTCTTGAAGCTTTTAAAATTCTCTCTAGAATTTTCAAAATCCATGTCCACATGTTTACAATTTCACATTAAAAAATTGTTAAAATTCCAGTTGAAATTTTTTCAAAGTCCCTTAAAAATTTTCCAATTTTTGTCCCAATTCTTCCCATTCCCATTGAAACTTTTCAAATCCCTCTCAAAATTGTTGAAATTCTGTTGAAGCTTTTAAATTCTCTCTAGAATTTTCAAAATCCATGTCCACATGTTTACAATTTCACGTCAAAAAATTGCTAAAATTCCAGTTGAAATTTTTTCAAAGTCCCTTAAAAATTTTCCAATTTTTGTCCCAATTCTTCCATTCCCATTGAAACTTTTCAAATTCCTCTCAAATTGTTGAAATTCTCTTGGAAGCTTTTAAAATTCTCTCTAGAATTTTCAAAATCCATGTCCACATGTTTACAATTTCACGTCAAAAAATGGCTAAAATTCCAGTTGAAATTTTTTCAAAGTCCCTTAAAAATTTTCCAATTTTTGTCCCAATTCTTCCCATTCCCATTGAAACTTTTCAAATCCCTCTCAAAATTGTTGAAATTCTCTTGAAGCTTTTAAAATTCTCTCTAGAATTTTCAAAATCCATGTCCACATGTTTACAATTTCACGTCAAAAAATGGCTAAAATTCCAGTTGAAATTTTTTCAAAAGTCCCTTAAAAATTTTCCAATTTTTGTCCCAATTCTTCCCATTCCCATTGAAACTTTTCAAATCCCTCTCAAAATTGTTCAAATTCTGTTAAAGCTTTTAAAATTCTCTCTAGAATTTTCAAAATCCATGTCCACATGTTTACAATTTCACATAAAAAAATGGCTAAAATTCCAGTTGAAATTTTTTCAAAGTCCCTTAAAAATTTTCCAATTTTTGTCCCAATTCTTCCCATTCCCATTGAAACTTTTCAAATCCCTCTCAAAATTGTAGAAATTCTGTTGAAGCTTTTAAAATTCTCTCTAGAATTTTCAAAATCCATGTCCACATGTTTACAATTTCACGTCAAAAATTGCTAAAATTCCAGTTGAAATTTTTTCAAAGTCCCTTAAAAATTTTCCAATTTTTGTCCCAATTCTTCCCATTCCCATTGAAACTTTTCAAATTCCTCTCAAAATTGTTGAAATTCTCTTGAAGCTTTTAAAATTCTCTCTAGAATTTTCAAAATCCATGTCCACATGTTTACAATTTCACGTAAAAAAATGGCTAAAATTCCAGTTGAAATTTTTTCAAAGTCCCTTAAAAATTTTCCAATTTTTGTCCCAATTCTTCCCATTCCCATTGAAACTTTTCAAATCCCTCTCAAAATTGTTGAAATTCTCTTGAAGCTTTTAAAATTCTCTCTAGAATTTTCAAAATCCATGTCCACATGTTTACAATTTCACGTCAAAAAATGGCTAAAATTCCAGTTGAAATTTTTTCAAAGTCCCTTAAAAGTTTTCCAATTTTTGTCCCAATTCTTCCCATTCCCATTGAAACTTTTCAAATCCCTCTCAAAATTGTTGAAATTCTCTTGAAGCTTTTAAAATTCTCTCTAGAATTTTCAAAATCCATGTCCACATGTTTACAATTTCACGTCAAAAAATTGCTAAAATTCCAGTTGAAATTTTTTCAAAGTCCCTTAAAAGTTTTCCAATTTTTGTCCCAATTCTTCCCATTCCCATTGAAACTTTTCAAATCCCTCTCAAAATTGTTGAAATTCTGTTGAAGCTTTTAAAATTCTCTCTAGAATTTTCAAAATCCATGTCCACATGTTTACAATTTCACGTCAAAAAATGGCTAAAATTCCAGTTGAAATTTTTTCAAAGTCCCTTAAAAATTTTCCAATTTTTGTCCCAATTCTTCCCATTCCCATTGAAACTTTTCAAATCCTCTCAAAATTGTTGAAATTCTCTTGAAGCTTTTAAAATTCTCTCTAGAATTTTCAAAATCCATGTCCACATGTTTACAATTTCACGTCCAAAAATTGCTAAAATTCCAGTTGAAATTTTTTCAAAGTCCCTTAAAAATTTTCCAATTTTTGTCCCAATTCTTCCCATTCCCATTGAAACTTTTCAAATCCCTCTCAAAATTGTAGAAATTCTGTTAAAGCTTTTAAAATTCTCTCTAGAATTTTCAAAATCCATGTCCACATGTTTACAATTTCACGTCAAAAAATGGCTAAAATTCCAGTTGAAATTTTTTCAAAGTCCCTTAAAGTTTTCCAATTTTTGTCCCAATTCTTCCCATTCCCATTGAAACTTTTCAAATCCCTCTCAAAATTGTGGAAATTCTCTTGAAGCTTTAAAATTCTCTCTAGAATTTTCAAAATCCATGTCCACATGTTTACAATTTCACATCAAAAAATGGCTAAAATTCCAGTTGAAATTTTTTCAAAGTCCCTTAAAAATTTTCCAATTTTTGTCCCAATTCTTCCCATTCCCATTGAAACTTTTCAAATTCCTCTCAAAATTGTTGAAATTCTGTTGAAGCTTTAAAATTCTCTCTAGAATTTTCAAAATCCATGGCCACATGTTTACAATTTCACATCAAAAAATTGCTAAAATTCCAGTTGAAATTTTTTCAAAGTCCCTTAAAAATTTTCCAATTTTTGTCCCAATTCTTCCCATTCCCATTGAAACTTTTCAAATTCCTCTCAAAATTGTTGAAATTCTGTTGAAGCTTTTAAAATTCTCTCTAGAATTTTCAAAATCCATGGCCACATGTTTACAATTTCACGTTACAAAATGCTAAAATTCCAGTTGAAATTTTTTCAAAGTCCCTTAAAAATTTTCCAATTTTTGTCCCAATTCTTCCCATTCCCATTGAAACTTTTCAAATCCCTCTCAAAATTGTTGAAATTCTGTTGAAGCTTTTAAAATTCTCTCTAGAATTTTCAAAATCCATGTCCACATGTTTACAATTTCACGTAACAAAATGGCTAAATTCCAGTTGAAATTTTTTCAAAGTCCCTTAAAAATTTTCCAATTTTTGTCCCAATTCTTCCCATTCCCATTGAAACTTTTCAAATCCCTCTCAAAATTGTTGAAATTCTGTTGAAGCTTTTAAAATTCTCTCTAGAATTTTCAAAATCCATGTCCACATGTTTACAATTTCACGTAAAAAAAATGGTAAAATTCCAGTTGAAATTTTTTCAAAGTCCCTTAAAAATTTTCCAATTTTTGTCCCAATTCTTCCCATTCCCATTGAAACTTTTCAAATCCCTCTCAAAATTGTTGAAATTCTCTTGAAGCTTTTAAAATTCTCTCTAGAATTTCAAAATCCATGTCCACATGTTTACAATTTCACATAAAAAAATTGCTAAAATTCCAGTTGAAATTTTTTCAAAGTCCCTTAAAAATTTTCCAATTTTTGTTCCAATTCTTCCCATTCCCATTGAAACTTTTCAAATCCCTCTCAAAATTGTTGAAATTCTCTTGAAGCTTTTAAAATTCTCTCTAGAATTTTCAAAATCCATGTCCACATGTTTACAATTTCACGTCAAAAAATGGCTAAAATTCCAGTTGAAATTTTTTCAAAGTCCCTTAAAAATTTTCCAATTTTTGTCCCAATTCTTCCCATTCCCATTGAAACTTTTCAAATCCCTCTCAAAATTGTTCAAATTCTGTTAAAGCTTTTAAAATTCTCTCTAGAATTTTCAAAATCCATGTCCACATGTTTACAATTTCACATAAAAAAATGGCTAAAATTCCAGTTGAAATTTTTTCAAAGTCCCTTAAAAATTTTCCAATTTTTGTCCCAATTCTTCCCATTCCCATTGAAACTTTTCAAATCCCTCTCAAAATTGTTGAAATTCTGTTGAAGCTTTTAAAATTCTCTCTAGAATTTTCAAAATCCATGTCCACATGTTTACAATTTCACGTCAAAAAATGGCTAAAATTCCAGTTGAAATTTTTTCAAAGTCCCTTAAAAATTTTCCAATTTTTGTCCCAATTCTTCCCATTCCCATTGAAACTTTTCAAATCCCTCTCAAAATTGTTGAAATTCTCTTGAAGCTTTTAAAATTCTCTCTAGAATTTTCAAAATCCATGTCCACATGTTTACAATTTCACGTAAAAAAATGGTAAAATTCCAGTTGAAATTTTTTCAAAGTCCCTTAAAAATTTTCCAATTTTTGTCCCAATTCTTCCCATTCCCATTGAAACTTTTCAAATCCCTCTCAAAATTGTTGAAATTCTGTTGAAGCTTTTAAAATTCTCTCTAGAATTTTCAAAATCCATGTCCACATGTTTACAATTTCACGTCAAAAAATGGCTAAAATTCCAGTTGAAATTTTTTCAAAGTCCCTTAAAAATTTTCCAATTTTTGTCCCAATTCTTCCCATTCCCATGGAAACTTTTCAAATCCCTCTCAAAATTGTTGAAATTCTCTTGAAGCTTTTAAAATTCTCTCTAGAATTTTCAAAATCCATGGCCACATGTTTACAATTTCACGTCAAAAAATGGCTAAAATTCCAGTTGAAATTTTTTCAAAGTCCCTTAAAAGTTTTCCAATTTTTGTCCCAATTCTTCCCATTCCCATTGAAACTTTTCAAATCCCTCTCAAAATTGTTGAAATTCTCTTGAAGCTTTTAAAATTCTCTCTAGAATTTTCAAAATCCATGTCCACATGTTTACAATTTCACGTCAAAAAATTGCTAAAATTCCAGTTGAAATTTTTTCAAAGTCCCTTAAAAATTTTCCAATTTTTGTCCCAATTCTTCCCATTCCCATTGAAACTTTTCAAATCCCTCTCAAAATTGTTGAAATTCGGTTGAAGCTTTTAAAATCCTCTCTAGAATTTTCAAAATCCATGTCCACATGTTTACAATTTCACGTCAAAAAATTGCTAAAATTCCAGTTGAAATTTTTTCAAAGTCCCTTAAAAGATTTCCAATTTTTGTCCCAATTCTTCCCATTCCCATTGAAACTTTTCAAATCCCTCTCCAAATTGTTGAAATTCGGTTGAACCTTTTAAAATTCTCTCTAGAATTTTCAAAATCCATGTCCACATGTTTACAATTTCACATAAAAAAATTGCTAAATTCCAGTTGAAATTTTTCAAAGTCCCTTAAAAATTTTCCAATTTTTGTCCCAATTCTTCCCATTCCCATTGAAAACTTTTCAAATCCCTCTCAAAATTGTTGAAATTCTCTTGAAGCTTTTAAAATTCTCTCTAGAATTTTCAAAATCCATGTCCACATGTTTACAATTTCACGTCAAAAAATTGCTAAAATTCCAGTTGAAATTTTTTCAAAGTCCCTTAAAAATTTTCCAATTTTTGTCCCAATTCTTCCCATTCCCATTGAAACTTTTCAAATCCCTCTCAAAATTGTTGAAATTCTCTTGAAGCTTTTAAAATTCTCTCTAGAATTTTCAAAATCCATGGCCACATGTTTACAATTTCACGTCAAACAATGGCTAAAATTCCAGTTGAAATTTTTTCAAAGTCCCTTAAAAATTTTCCAATTTTTGTCCAATTCTTCCCATTCCCATTGAAACTTTTCAAATCCCTCTCAAAATTGTTGAAATTCTCTTGAAGCTTTTAAAATTCTCTCTAGAATTTTCAAAATCCATGTCCACATGTTTACAATTTCACGTAAAAAAAATGGTAAAATTCCAGTTGAAATTTTTTCAAAGTCCCTTAAAAATTTTCCAATTTTTGTCCCAATTCTTCCCATTCCCATTGAAACTTTTCAAATCCCTCTCAAAATTGTTGAAATTCTCTTGAAGCTTTTAAAATTCTCTCTAGAATTTTCAAAATCCATGTCCACATGTTTACAATTTCACATAAAAAAATGGCTAAAATTCCAGTTGAAATTTTTTCAAAGTCCCTTAAAAGTTTTCCAATTTTTGTCCCAATTCTTCCCATTCCCATTGAAACTTTTCAAATCCCTCTCAAAATTGTTGAAATTCTCTTGAAGCTTTTAAAATTCTCTCTAGAATTTTCAAAATCCATGGCCACATGTTTACAATTTCACATAAAAAAATTGTTAAAATTCCAGTTGAAATTTTTTCAAAGTCCCTGAAAAATTTTCCAATTTTTGTCCCAATTCTTCCCATTCCCATTGAAACTTTTCAAATCCCTCTCAAAATTGTAGAAATTCTGTTGAAGCTTTTAAAATTCTCTCTAGAATTTTCAAAATCCATGGCCACATGTTTACAATTTCACGTCAAAAAATTGCTAAAATTCCAGTTGAAATTTTTTCAAAGTCCCTTAAAAATTTTCCAATTTTTGTCCCAATTCTTCCCATTCCCATTGAAACTTTTCAAATCCCTCTCAAAATTGTTGAAATTCTCTTGAAGCTTTTAAAATTCTCTCTAGAATTTTCAAAATCCATGGCCACATGTTTACAATTTCACGTAAAAAAAATGGTAAAATTCCAGTTGAAATTTTTTCAAAGTCCCTTAAAAGTTTTCCAATTTTGTCCCAATTCTTCCCATTCCCATTGAAACTTTTCAAATCCCTCTCTAAATTGTTGAAATTCGGTTGAAGCTTTTAAAATTCTCTCTAGAATTTTCAAAATCCATGTCCACATGTTTACAATTTCACGTCAAAAAATTGCTAAAATTCCAGTTGAAATTTTTTCAAAGTCCCTTAAAAATTTTCCAATTTTTGTCCCAATTCTTCCCATTCCCATTGAAACTTTTCAAATCCCTCTCAAAATTGTGGAAATTCTCTTGAAGCTTTTAAAATTCTCTCTAGAATTTTCAAAATCCATGTCCACATGTTTACAATTTCACGTCAAAAATGGCTAAAATTCCAGTTGAAATTTTTTCAAAGTCCCTTAAAAATTTTCCAATTTTTGTCCCAATTCTTCCCATTCCCATTGAAACTTTTCAAATCCCTCTCAAAATTGTTGAAATTCTCTTGAAGCTTTTAAAATTCTCTCTAGAATTTTCAAAATCCATGGCCACATGTTTACAATTTCACGTAAAAAAAATGGTAAAATTCCAGTTGAAATTTTTTCAAAGTCCCTTAAAAATTTTCCAATTTTTGTCCCAATTCTTCCCATTCCCATTGAAACTTTTCAAATCCCTCTCAAAATTGTTGAAATTCTCTTGAAGCTTTTAAAATTCTCTCTAGAATTTTCAAAATCCATGTCCACATGTTTACAATTTCACATAAAAAAATTGCTAAAATTCCAGTTGAAATTTTTTCAAAGTCCCTTAAAAATTTTCCAATTTTGTCCCAATTCTTCCCATTCCCATTGAAACTTTTCAAATCCCTCTCAAAATTGTTGAAATTCTGTTGAAGCTTTTAAAATTCTCTCTAGAATTTTCAAAATCCATGGCCACATGTTTACAATTTCACGTCAAAAAATGGCTAAAATTCCAGTTGAAATTTTTTCAAAGTCCCTTAAAAATTTTCCAATTTTTGTCCCAATTCTTCCCATTCCCATTGAAACTTTCAAATCCCTCTCAAAATTGTTGAAATTCTGTTGAAGCTTTTAAAATTCTCTCTAGAATTTTCAAAATCCATGGCCACATGTTTACAATTTCACATCAAAAAATTGCTAAAATTCCAGTTGAAATTTTTTCAAAGTCCCTTAAAAATTTTCCAATTTTTGTCCCAATTCTTCCCATTCCCATTGAAACTTTTCAAATTCCTCTCAAAATTGTTGAAATTCTGTTGAAGCTTTTAAAATTCTCTCTAGAATTTTCAAAATCCATGGCCACATGTTTACAATTTCACGTAACAAAATGGCTAAAATTCCAGTTGAAATTTTTTCAAAGTCCCTTAAAAATTTTCCAATTTTTGTCCCAATTCTTCCATTCCCATTGAAACTTTTCAAATCCCTCTCAAAATTGTTGAAATTCTGTTGAACCTTTTAAAATTCTCTCTAGAATTTTCAAAATCCATGTCCACATGTTTACAATTTCACGTAAAAAAATTGTTAAAATTCCAGTTGAAATTTTTTCAAAGTCCCTTCAAAATTTTCCAATTTTTGTCCCAATTCTTCCCATTCCCATTGAAACTTTTCAAATCCCTCTCAAAATTGTTGAAATTCTCTTGAAGCTTTTAAAATTCTCTCTAGAATTTTCAAAATCCATGGCCACATGTTTACAATTTCACATAAAAAAATTGCTAAAATTCCAGTTGAAATTTTTTCAAAGTCCCTTAAAAATTTTCCAATTTTTGTTCCAATTCTTCCCATTCCCATTGAAACTTTTCAAATCCCTCTCAAAATTGTTGAAATTCTCTTGAAGCTTTTAAAATTCTCTCTAGAATTTTCAAAATCCATGGCCACATGTTTACAATTTCACGTCAAAAAATTGCTAAAATTCCAGTTGAAATTTTTTCAAAGTCCCTTAAAAATTTTCCAATTTTTGTCCAATTCTTCCCATTCCCATTGAAACTTTTCAAATTCCTCTCAAAATTGTTGAAATTCTGTTGAAGCTTTTAAAATTCTCTCTAGAATTTTCAAAATCCATGTCCACATGTTTACAATTTCACGTCAAAAAATGGCTAAAATTCCAGTTGAAATTTTTTCAAAGTCCCTTAAAAATTTTCCAATTTTTGTCCCAATTCTTCCCATTCCCATTGAAACTTTTCAAATTCCTCTCAAAATTGTTGAAATTCTGTTGAAGCTTTTAAAATTCTCTCTAGAATTTTCAAAATCCATGGCCACATGTTTACAATTTCACGTCAAAAAATGGCTAAAATTCCAGTTGAAATTTTTTCAAAGTCCCTTAAAAATTTTCCAATTTTTGTCCCAATTCTTCCCATTCCCATTGAAACTTTTCAAATCCCTCTCAAAATTGTTGAAATTCTGTTGAACCTTTTAAAATTCTCTCTAGAATTTTCAAAATCCATGTCCACATGTTTACAATTTCACGTAAAAAAAATGGTAAAATTCCAGTTGAAATTTTTTCAAAGTCCCTTAAAAATTTTCCAATTTTTTGTCCCAATTCTTCCCATTCCCATTGAAACTTTTCAAATCCCTCTCAAAATTGTTGAAATTCTGTTGAAGCTTTTAAAATTCTCTCTAGAATTTTCAAAATCCATGTCCACATGTTTACAATTTCACGTAAAAAAAATGGTAAAATTCCAGTTGAAATTTTTTCAAAGTCCCTTAAAAATTTTCCAATTTTTGTCCCAATTCTTCCCATTCCCATTGAAACTTTTCAAATCCCTCTCAAAATTGTTGAAATTCTCTTGAAGCTTTTAAAATTCTCTCTAGAATTTTCAAAATCCATGGCCACATGTTTACAATTTCACGTCAAAAATTGCTAAAATTCCAGTTGAAATTTTTTCAAAGTCCCTTAAAAATTTTCCAATTTTTGTCCCAATTCTTCCCATTCCCATTGAAACTTTTCAAATCCCTCTCAAAATTGTTGAAATTCTCTTGAAGCTTTTAAAATTCTCTCTAGAATTTTCAAAATCCATGGCCACATGTTTACAATTTCACATAAAAAAAATGGTAAAATTCCAGTTGAAATTTTTTCAAAGTCCCTTAAAAATTTTCCAATTTTTGTCCCAATTCTTCCCATTCCCATTGAAACTTTTCAAATCCCTCTCAAAATTGTTGAAATTCTCTTGAAGCTTTTAAAATTCTCTCTAGAATTTTCAAAATCCATGGCCACATGTTTACAATTTCACATCAAAAAATTGCTAAAATTCCAGTTGAAATTTTTTCAAAGTCCCTTAAAAATTTTCCAATTTTTGTCCCAATTCTTCCCATTCCCATTGAAACTTTTCAAATTCCTCTCAAAATTGTTGAAATTCTGTTGAAGCTTTTAAAATTCTCTCTAGAATTTTCAAAATCCATGGCCACATGTTTACAATTTCACGTAACAAAATGGCTAAAATTCCAGTTGAAATTTTTTCAAAGTCCCTTAAAAATTTTCCAAATTTTGTCCCAATTCTTCCCATTCCCATTGAAACTTTTCAAATCCCTCTCAAAATTGTGGAAATTCTCTTGAAGCTTTTAAAATTCTCTCTAGAATTTTCAAAATCCATGTCCACATGTTTACAATTTCACGTCAAAAAATGGCTAAAATTCCAGTTGAAATTTTTTCAAAGTCCCTTAAAAATTTTCCAATTTTTGTCCCAATTCTTCCATTCCCATTGAAACTTTTCAAATCCCTCTCAAAATTGTTGAAATTCTGTTGAAGCTTTTAAAATTCTCTCTAGAATTTTCAAAATCCATGTCCAGATGTTTACAATTTCACATAAAAAAATTACTAAAATTCCAGTTGAAATTTTTTCAAAGTCCCTTAAAAATTTTCCAATTTTTGTCCCAATTCTTCCCATTCCCATTGAAACTTTTCAAATCCCTCTCAAAATTGTTGAAATTCTGTTGAACCTTTTAAAATTCTCTCTAGAATTTTCAAAATCCATGTCCACATGTTTACAATTTCACGTCAAAAAATGGCTAAAATTCCAGTTGAAATTTTTTCAAAGTCCCTTAAAAATTTTCCAATTTTTGTCCCAATTCTTCCCATTCCCATTGAAACTTTTCAAATCCCTCTCTACATTGTTGAAATTCTCTTGAAGCTTTTAAAATTCTCTCTAGAATTTTCAAAATCCATGTCCACATGTTTACAATTTCACGTCAAAAAATGGCTAAAATTCCAGTTGAAATTTTTTCAAAGTCCCTTAAAAATTTTCCAATTTTTGTCCCAATTCTTCCCATTCCCATTGAAACTTTTCAAATTCCTCTCAAAATTGTTGAAATAATCTCTTGAAGCTTTTAAAATTCTCTCTAGAATTTTCAAAATCCATGGCCACATGTTTACAATTTCACGTAACAAAATGGCTAAAATTCCAGTTGAAATTTTTTCAAAGTCCCTTAAAAATTTTCCAATTTTTGTCCCAATTCTTCCCATTCCCATTGAAACTTTTCAAATCCCTCTCAAAATTGTTGAAATTCTGTTGAACCTTTTAAAATTCTCTCTAGAATTTTCAAAATCCATGTCCACATGTTTACAATTTCACGTAAAAAAAATGGTAAAATTCCAGTTGAAATTTTTTCAAAGTCCCTTAAAAATTTTCCAATTTTTGTCCCAATTCTTCCCATTCCCATTGAAACTTTTCAAATCCCTCTCAAAATTGTTGAAATTCTGTTGAAGCTTTTAAAATTCTCTCTAGAATTTTCAAAATCCATGTCCACATGTTTACAATTTCACATAAAAAATGGCTAAAATTCCAGTTGAAATTTTTTCAAAGTCCCTTAAAAATTTTCCAATTTTTGTTCCAATTCTTCCCATTCCCATTGAAACTTTTCAAATCCCTCTCAAAATTGTTGAAATTCTGTTGAACCTTTTAAAATTCTCTCTAGAATTTTCAAAATCCATGTCCACATGTTTACAATTTCACGTCAAAAAATGGCTAAAATTCCAGTTGAAATTTTTTCAAAGTCCCTTAAAAATTTTCCAATTTTTGTCCCAATTCTTCCCATTCCCATTGAAACTTTTCAAATCCCTCTCAAAATTGTTGAAATTCTGTTGAACCTTTTAAAATTCTCTCTAGAATTTTCAAAATCCATGTCCACATGTTTACAATTTCACGTAAAAAAAATGGTAAAATTCCAGTTGAAATTTTTCAAAGTCCCTTAAAAATTTTCCAATTTTTGTCCCAATTCTTCCCATTCCCATTGAAACTTTTCAAATCCCTCTCAAAATTGTTGAAATTCTGTTGAAGCTTTTAAAATTCTCTCTAGAATTTTCAAAATCCATGTCCACATGTTTACAATTTCACATAAAAAAATTGCTAAAATTCCAGTTGAAATTTTTCAAAGTCCCTTAAAAATTTTCCAATTTTTGTTCCAATTCTTCCCATTCCCATTGAAACTTTTCAAATCCCTCTCAAAATTGTTGAAATTCTGTTGAACCTTTTAAAATTCTCTCTAGAATTTTCAAAATCCATGTCCACATGTTTACAATTTCACGTCAAAAAATTGCTAAAATTCCAGTTGAAATTTTTTCAAAGTCCCTTAAAAGTTTTCCAATTTTTGTCCCAATTCTTCCCATTCCCATTGAAACTTTTCAAATCCCTCTCAAAATTGTTGAAATTCGGTTGAAGCTTTTAAAATTCTCTCTAGAATTTTCAAAATCCATGTCCACATGTTTACAATTTCACGTCAAAAAATGGCTAAAATTCCAGTTGAAATTTTTTCAAAGTCCCTTAAAAATTTTCCAATTTTTGTCCCAATTCTTCCCATTCCCATTGAAACTTTTCAAATCCCTCTCAAAATTGTTGAAATTCTCTTGAAGCTTTTAAAATTCTCTCTAGAATTTTCAAAATCCATGGCCACATGTTTACAATTTCACGTCAAACAATGGCTAAAATTCCAGTTGAAATTTTTTCAAAGTCCCTTAAAAATTTTCCAATTTTTGTCCCAATTCTTCCCATTCCCATTGAAACTTTTCAAATCCCTCTCAAAATTGTTGAAATTCTCTTGAAGCTTTTAAAATTCTCTCTAGAATTTTCAAAATCCATGGCCACATGTTTACAATTTCACGTAAAAAAAATGGTAAATTTCCAGTTGAAATTTTTTCAAAGTCCCTTAAAAATTTTCCAATTTTTGTCCCAATTCTTCCCATTCCCATTGAAACTTTTCAAATCCCTCTCAAAATTGTTGAAATTCTCTTGAAGCTTTTAAAATTCTCTCTAGAATTTTCAAAATCCATGGCCACATGTTTACAATTTCACGTCAAACAATTGCTAAAATTCCAGTTGAAATTTTTTCAAAGTCCCTTCAAAATTTTCCAATTTTTGTCCCAATTCTTCCCATTCCCATTGAAACTTTTCAAATCCCTCTCAAAATTGTTGAAATTCTCTTGAAGCTTTTAAAATTCTCTCTAGAATTTTCAAAATCCATGGCCACATGTTTACAATTTCACGTCAAAAAATGGCTAAAATTCCAGTTGAAATTTTTTCAAAGTCCCTTAAAAATTTTCCAATTTTTGTCCCAATTCTTCCCATTCCCATTGAAACTTTTCAAATTCCTCTCAAAATTGTTGAAATTCTGTTGAAGCTTTTAAAATTCTCTCTAGAATTTTCAAAATCCATGTCCACATGTTTACAATTTCACGTAACAAAATGGCTAAAATTCCAGTTGAAATTTTTTCAAAGTCCCTTAAAATTTTCCAATTTTGTCCCAATTCTTCCCATTCCCATTGAAACTTTTCAAATCCCTCTCAAAATTGTTGAAATTCTGTTGAACCTTTTAAAATTCTCTCTAGAATTTTCAAAATCCATGGCCACATGTTTACAATTTCACGTAAAAAAATTGTTAAAATTCCAGTTGAAATTTTTTCAAAGTCCCTTAAAAATTTTCCAATTTTTGTCCCAATTCTTCCCATTCCCATTGAAACTTTTCAAATCCCTCTCAAAATTGTTGAAATTCTGTTGAAGCTTTTAAAATTCTCTCTAGAATTTTCAAAATCCATGTCCACATGTTTACAATTTCACATAAAAAAATTGCTAAAATTCCAGTTGAAATTTTTTCAAAGTCCCTTAAAAATTTTCCAATTTTTGTTCCAATTCTTCCCATTCCCATTGAAACTTTTCAAATCCCTCTCAAAATTGTTGAAATTCTGTTGAACCTTTTAAAATTCTCTCTAGAATTTTCAAAATCCATGTCCACATGTTTACAATTTCACGTCAAAAAATTGCTAAAATTCCAGTTGAAATTTTTTCAAAGTCCCTTAAAAATTTTCCAATTTTTGTCCCAATTCTTCCCATTCCCATTGAAACTTTTCAAATTCCTCTCAAAATTGTTGAAATTCTGTTGAAGCTTTTAAAATTCTCTCTAGAATTTTCAAAATCCATGTCCACATGTTTACAATTTCACGTCAAAAAATGGCTAAAATTCCAGTTGAAATTTTTTCAAAGTCCCTTAAAAATTTTCCAATTTTTGTCCCAATTCTTCCCATTCCCATTGAAACTTTTCAAATTCCTCTCAAAATTGTTGAAATTCTGTTGAAGCTTTTAAAATTCTCTCTAGAATTTTCAAAATCCATGGCCACATGTTTACAATTTCACGTAACAAAATGGCTAAAATTCCAGTTGAAATTTTTTCAAAGTCCCTTAAAAATTTTCCAATTTTTGTCCCAATTCTTCCCATTCCCATTGAAACTTTTCAAATCCCTCTCAAAATTGTTGAAATTCTGTTGAACCTTTTAAAATTCTCTCTAGAATTTTCAAAATCCATGTCCACATGTTTACAATTTCACGTAAAAAAAATGGTAAAATTCCAGTTGAAATTTTTTCAAAGTCCCTTAAAAATTTTCCAATTTTTGTCCCAATTCTTCCCATTCCCATTGAAACTTTTCAAATCCCTCTCAAAATTGTTGAAATTCTGTTGAAGCTTTTAAAATTCTCTCTAGAATTTTCAAAATCCATGTCCACATGTTTACAATTTCACATAAAAAAATTGCTAAAATTCCAGTTGAAATTTTTTCAAAGTCCCTTAAAAATTTTCCAATTTTTGTTCCAATTCTTCCCATTCCCATTGAAACTTTTCAAATCCCTCTCAAAATTGTTGAAATTCTGTTGAACCTTTTAAAATTCTCTCTAGAATTTTCAAAATCCATGTCCACATGTTTACAATTTCACGTCAAAAAATTGCTAAAATTCCAGTTGAAATTTTTTCAAAGTCCCTTAAAAATTTTCCAATTTTTGTCCCAATTCTTCCCATTCCCATTGAAACTTTTCAAATTCCTCTCAAAATTGTTGAAATTCTGTTGAAGCTTTTAAAATTCTCTCTAGAATTTTCAAAATCCATGTCCACATGTTTACAATTTCACGTCAAAAAATGGCTAAAATTCCAGTTGAAATTTTTTCAAAGTCCCTTAAAAATTTTCCAATTTTTGTCCCAATTCTTCCCATTCCCATTGAAACTTTTCAAATCCCTCTCAAAATTGTTGAAATTCTGTTGAACCTTTTAAAATTCTCTCTAGAATTTTCAAAATCCATGTCCACATGTTTACAATTTCACGTAAAAAAAATGGTAAAATTCCAGTTGAAATTTTTTCAAAGTCCCTTAAAAATTTCCAATTTTTGTCCCAATTCTTCCCATTCCCA
Organism: Streptopelia decaocto; assembly: GCF_964273445.1. NCBI lineage: Eukaryota > Metazoa > Chordata > Aves > Columbiformes > Columbidae > Streptopelia > Streptopelia decaocto. The sequence continues at coordinate 34,658 of NW_028115797.1, read as the reverse complement.
TTGAAACTTTTCAAATCCCTCTCAAAATTGTTGAAATTCTGTTGAAGCTTTTAAAATTCTCTCTAGAATTTTCAAAATCCATGTCCACATGTTTACAATTTCACATAAAAAAATTGCTAAAATTCCAGTTGAAATTTTTTCAAAGTCCCTTAAAAATTTTCCAATTTTTGTTCCAATTCTTCCCATTCCCATTGAAACTTTTCAAATCCCTCTCAAAATTGTTGAAATTCTGTTGAACCTTTTAAAATTCTCTCTAGAATTTTCAAAATCCATGTCCACATGTTTACAATTTCACGTCAAAAAATTGCTAAAATTCCAGTTGAAATTTTTTCAAAGTCCCTTAAAAGTTTTCCAATTTTTGTCCCAATTCTTCCCATTCCCATTGAAACTTTTCAAATCCCTCTCTAAATTGTTGAAATTCGGTTGAAGCTTTTAAAATTCTCTCTAGAATTTTCAAAATCCATGTCCACATGTTTACAATTTCACGTCAAAAAATGGCTAAAATTCCAGTTGAAATTTTTTCAAAGTCCCTTAAAAATTTTCCAATTTTTGTCCCAATTCTTCCCATTCCCATTGAAACTTTTCAAATCCCTCTCAAAATTGTAGAAATTCTGTTGAAGCTTTTAAAATTCTCTCTAGAATTTTCAAAATCCATGGCCACATGTTTACAATTTCACGTAAAAAAAATGGTAAATTTCCAGTTGAAATTTTTTCAAAGTCCCTTAAAAATTTTCCAATTTTTGTCCCAATTCTTCCCATTCCCATTGAAACTTTTCAAATCCCTCTCAAAATTGTTGAAATTCTCTTGAAGCTTTTAAAATTCTCTCTAGAATTTTCAAAATCCATGGCCACATGTTTACAATTTCACGTCAAACAATTGCTAAAATTCCAGTTGAAATTTTTTCAAAGTCCCTTCAAAATTTTCCAATTTTTGTCCCAATTCTTCCCATTCCCATTGAAACTTTTCAAATCCCTCTCAAAATTGTTGAAATTCTGTTGAAGCTTTTAAAATTCTCTCTAGAATTTTCAAAATCCATGGCCACATGTTTACAATTTCACGTAAAAAAAATGGTAAAATTCCAGTTGAAATTTTTTCAAAGTCCCTTAAAAATTTTCCAATTTTTGTCCCAATTCTTCCCATTCCCATTGAAACTTTTCAAATCCCTCTCAAAATTGTTGAAATTCTCTTGAAGCTTTTAAAATTCTCTCTAGAATTTTCAAAATCCATGTCCACATGTTTACAATTTCACGTAACAAAATGGCTAAAATTCCAGTTGAAATTTTTTCAAAGTCCCTTAAAAATTTTCCAATTTTTGTCCCAATTCTTCCCATTCCCATTGAAACTTTTCAAAACCCTCTCAAAATTGTTGAAATTCTGTTGAAGCTTTTAAAATTCTCTCTAGAATTTTCAAAATCCATGTCCACATGTTTACAATTTCACGTAACAAAATGGCTAAAATTCCAGTTGAAATTTTTTCAAAGTCCCTTAAAAAATTTTCCAATTTTTGTCCCAATTCTTCCCATTCCCATTGAAACTTTTCAAATCCCTCTCAAAATTGTTGAAATTCTGTTGAAGCTTTTAAAATTCTCTCTAGAATTTTCAAAATCCATGTCCACATGTTTACAATTTCACGTAAAAAAAATGGTAAAATTCCAGTTGAAATTTTTTTCAAAGTCCCTTAAAAATTTTCCAATTTTTGTCCCAATTCTTCCCATTCCCATTGAAACTTTTCAAATCCCTCTCAAAATTGTTGAAATTCTCTTGAAGCTTTTAAAATTCTCTCTAGAATTTTCAAAATCCATGGCCACATGTTTACAATTTCACGTAAAAAAAATGGTAAAATTCCAGTTGAAATTTTTCAAAGTCCCTTAAAAATTTTCCAATTTTTGTCCCAATTCTTCCCATTCCCATTGAAATTTTTCAAATCCCTCTCAAAATTGTTGAAATTCTCTTGAAGCTTTTAAAATTCTCTCTAGAATTTTCAAAATCCATGGCCACATGTTTACAATTTCACGTCAAACAATTGCTAAAATTCCAGTTGAAATTTTTCAAAGTCCCTTCAAAATTTTCCAATTTTTGTCCCAATTCTTCCCATTCCCATTGAAACTTTTCAAATCCCTCTCAAAATTGTTGAAATTCTCTTGAAGCTTTTAAAATTCTCTCTAGAATTTTCAAAATCCATGGCCACATGTTTACAATTTCACGTAAAAAAAATGGTAAAATTCCAGTTGAAATTTTTTCAAAGTCCCTTAAAAATTTTCCAATTTTTGTCCCAATTCTTCCCATTCCCATTGAAACTTTTCAAATCCCTCTCAAAATTGTTGAAATTCTCTTGAAGCTTTTAAAATTCTCTCTAGAATTTTCAAAATCCATGGCCACATGTTTACAATTTCACATCAAAAAATTGCTAAAATTCCAGTTGAAATTTTTTCAAAGTCCCTTAAAAATTTTCCAATTTTTGTCCCAATTCTTCCCATTCCCATTGAAACTTTTCAAATTCCTCTCAAAATTGTTGAAATTCTGTTGAAGCTTTTAAAATTCTCTCTAGAATTTTCAAAATCCATGTCCACATGTTTACAATTTCACGTAACAAAATGGCTAAAATTCCAGTTGAAATTTTTTCAAAGTCCCTTAAAAATTTTCCAATTTTTGTCCCAATTCTTCCCATTCCCATTGAAACTTTTCAAATCCCTCTCAAAATTGTTGAAATTCTGTTGAACCTTTTAAAATTCTCTCTAGAATTTTCAAAATCCATGTCCACATGTTTACAATTTCACGTAAAAAAATTGCTAAAATTCCAGTTGAAATTTTTTCAAAGTCCCTTAAAAATTTTCCAATTTTTGTCCCAATTCTTCCCATTCCCATTGAAACTTTTCAAATCCCTCTCAAAATTGTTGAAATTCTCTTGAAGCTTTTAAAATTCTCTCTAGAATTTTCAAAATCCATGTCCACATGTTTACAATTTCACATAAAAAAATTGCTAAAATTCCAGTTGAAATTTTTTCAAAGTCCCTTAAAAATTTTCCAATTTTTGTTCCAATTCTTCCCATTCCCATTGAAACTTTTCAAATCCCTCTCAAAATTGTTGAAATTCTGTTGAACCTTTTAAAATTCTCTCTAGAATTTTCAAAATCCATGTCCACATGTTTACAATTTCACGTCAAAAAATTGCTAAAATTCCAGTTGAAATTTTTTCAAAGTCCCTTAAAAATTTTCCAATTTTTGTCCCAATTCTTCCCATTCCCATTGAAACTTTTCAAATTCCTCTCAAAATTGTTGAAATTCTGTTGAAGCTTTTAAAATTCTCTCTAGAATTTTCAAAATCCATGTCCACATGTTTACAATTTCACGTCAAAAAATGGCTAAAATTCCAGTTGAAATTTTTTCAAAGTCCCTTAAAAATTTTCCAATTTTTGTCCCAATTCTTCCCATTCCCATTGAAACTTTTCAAATTCCTCTCAAAATTGTTGAAATTCTGTTGAAGCTTTTAAAATTCTCTCTAGAATTTTCAAAATCCATGGCCACATGTTTACAATTTCACGTAACAAAATGGCTAAAATTCCAGTTGAAATTTTTTCAAAGTCCCTTAAAAATTTTCCAATTTTTGTCCCAATTCTTCCCATTCCCATTGAAACTTTTCAAATCCCTCTCAAAATTGTTGAAATTCTGTTGAACCTTTTAAAATTCTCTCTAGAATTTTCAAAATCCATGTCCACATGTTTACAATTTCACGTAAAAAAAATGGTAAAATTCCAGTTGAAATTTTTTCAAAGTCCCTTAAAAATTTTCCAATTTTTGTCCCAATTCTTCCCATTCCCATTGAAACTTTTCAAATCCCTCTCAAAATTGTTGAAATTCTGTTGAAGCTTTTAAAATTCTCTCTAGAATTTTCAAAATCCATGTCCACATGTTTACAATTTCACATAAAAAAATTGCTAAAATTCCAGTTGAAATTTTTTCAAAGTCCCTTAAAAATTTTCCAATTTTTGTTCCAATTCTTCCCATTCCCATTGAAACTTTTCAAATCCCTCTCAAAATTGTTGAAATTCTGTTGAACCTTTTAAAATTCTCTCTAGAATTTTCAAAATCCATGTCCACATGTTTACAATTTCACGTCAAAAAATTGCTAAAATTCCAGTTGAAATTTTTTCAAAGTCCCTTAAAAATTTTCCAATTTTTGTCCCAATTCTTCCCATTCCCATTGAAACTTTTCAAATTCCTCTCAAAATTGTTGAAATTCTGTTGAAGCTTTTAAAATTCTCTCTAGAATTTTCAAAATCCATGTCCACATGTTTACAATTTCACGTAAAAAAATGGCTAAAATTCCAGTTGAAATTTTTTCAAAGTCCCTTAAAAATTTTCCAATTTTTGTCCCAATTCTTCCCATTCCCATTGAAACTTTTCAAATCCCTCTCAAAATTGTTGAAATTCTGTTGAACCTTTTAAAATTCTCTCTAGAATTTTCAAAATCCATGTCCACATGTTTACAATTTCACGTAAAAAAAATGGTAAAATTCCAGTTGAAATTTTTTCAAAGTCCCTTAAAAATTTTCCAATTTTTGTCCCAATTCTTCCCATTCCCATTGAAACTTTTCAAATCCCTCTCAAAATTGTTGAAATTCTGTTGAAGCTTTTAAAATTCTCTCTAGAATTTTCAAAATCCATGTCCACATGTTTACAATTTCACATAAAAAATTGCTAAAATTCCAGTTGAAATTTTTTCAAAGTCCCTTAAAAATTTTCCAATTTTTGTTCCAATTCTTCCCATTCCCATTGAAACTTTTCAAATCCCTCTCAAAATTGTTGAAATTCTGTTGAACCTTTTAAAATTCTCTCTAGAATTTTCAAAATCCATGTCCACATGTTTACAATTTCACGTCAAAAAATTGCTAAAATTCCAGTTGAAATTTTTCAAAGTCCCTTAAAAGTTTTCCAATTTTTGTCCCAATTCTTCCATTCCCATTGAAACTTTTCAAATCCCTCTCTAAATTGTTGAAATTCGGTTGAAGCTTTTAAAATTCTCTCTAGAATTTTCAAAATCCATGTCCACATGTTTACAATTTCACGTCAAAAATGGCTAAAATTCCAGTTGAAATTTTTTCAAAGTCCCTTAAAAATTTTCCAATTTTTGTCCCAATTCTTCCCATTCCCATTGAAACTTTTCAAATCCCTCTCAAAATTGTTGAAATTCTCTTGAAGCTTTTAAAATTCTCTCTAGAATTTTCAAAATCCATGGCCACATGTTTACAATTTCACGTAAAAAAAATGGTAAATTTCCAGTTGAAATTTTTTCAAAGTCCCTTAAAAATTTTCCAATTTTTGTCCCAATTCTTCCCATTCCCATTGAAACTTTTCAAATCCCTCTCAAAATTGTTGAAATTCTCTTGAAGCTTTTAAAATTCTCTCTAGAATTTTCAAAATCCATGGCCACATGTTTACAATTTCACGTCAAACAATTGCTAAAATTCCAGTTGAAATTTTTTCAAAGTCCCTTCAAAATTTTCCAATTTTTGTCCCAATTCTTCCCATTCCCATTGAAACTTTTCAAATCCCTCTCAAAATTGTTGAAATTCTCTTGAAGCTTTTAAAATTCTCTCTAGAATTTTCAAAATCCATGGCCACATGTTTACAATTTCACGTAAAAAAAATGGTAAAATTCCAGTTGAAATTTTTTCAAAGTCCCTTAAAAATTTTCCAATTTTTGTCCCAATTCTTCCCATTCCCATTGAAACTTTTCAAATCCCTCTCAAAATTGTTGAAATTCTCTTGAAGCTTTTAAATTCTCTCTAGAATTTTCAAAATCCATGTCCACATGTTTACAATTTCACGTAACAAAATGGCTAAAATTCCAGTTGAAATTTTTTCAAAGTCCCTGAAAAATTTTCCAATTTTTGTCCCAATTCTTCCCATTCCCATTGAAACTTTTCAAAACCCTCTCAAAATTGTTGAAATTCTGTTGAAGCTTTTAAAATTCTCTCTAGAATTTTCAAAATCCATGTCCACATGTTTACAATTTCACGTAACAAAATGGCTAAAATTCCAGTTGAAATTTTTTCAAAGTCCCTTAAAAATTTTCCAATTTTTGTCCCAATTCTTCCCATTCCCATTGAAACTTTTCAAATCCCTCTCAAAATTGTTGAAATTCTGTTGAAGCTTTTAAAATTCTCTCTAGAATTTTCAAAATCCATGTCCACATGTTTACAATTTCACGTAAAAAAAATGGTAAAATTCCAGTTGAAATTTTTTCAAAGTCCCTTAAAAATTTTCCAATTTTTGTCCCAATTCTTCCCATTCCCATTGAAACTTTTCAAATCCCTCTCAAAATTGTTGAAATTCTCTTGAAGCTTTTAAAATTCTCTCTAGAATTTTCAAAATCCATGGCCACATGTTTACAATTTCACGTAAAAAAAAGGTAAAATTCCAGTTGAAATTTTTTCAAAGTCCCTTAAAAATTTTCCAATTTTTGTCCCAATTCTTCCCATTCCCATTGAAATTTTTCAAATCCCTCTCAAAATTGTTGAAATTCTGTTGAAGCTTTTAAAATTCTCTCTAGAATTTTCAAAATCCATGTCCACATGTTTACAATTTCACGTCAAAAAATTGCTAAAATTCCAGTTGAAATTTTTTCAAAGTCCCTTAAAAGTTTTCCAATTTTTGTCCCAATTCTTCCCATTCCCATTGAAACTTTTCAAATCCCTCTCTAAATTGTTGAAATTCGGTTGAAGCTTTTAAAAGTCTCTCTAGAATTTTCAAAATCCATGGCCACATGTTTACAATTTCACGTCAAAAAATTGCTAAAATTCCAGTTGAAATTTTTTCAAAGTCCCTTAAAAATTTTCCAATTTTTGTCCCAATTCTTCCCATTCCCATTGAAACTTTTCAAATCCCTCTCAAAATTGTTGAAATTCTCTTGAAGCTTTTAAAATTCTCTCTAGAATTTTCAAAATCCATGGCCACATGTTTACAATTTCACGTCAAAAAATGGCTAAAATTCCAGTTGAAATTTTTTCAAAGTCCCTTAAAAATTTTCCAATTTTTGTCCCAATTCTTCCCATTCCCATTGAAACTTTTCAAATCCCTCTCAAAATTGTTGAAATTCTCTTGAAGCTTTTAAAATTCTCTCTAGAATTTTCAAAATCCATGGCCACATGTTTACAATTTCACGTAAAAAAAATGGTAAAATTCCAGTTGAAATTTTTTCAAAGTCCCTTAAAAATTTTCCAATTTTTGTCCCAATTCTTCCCATTCCCATTGAAACTTTTCAAATCCCTCTCAAAATTGTTGAAATTCTCTTGAAGCTTTTAAAATTCTCTCTAGAATTTTCAAAATCCATGGCCACATGTTTACAATTTCACGTAAAAAAAATGGTAAAATTCCAGTTGAAATTTTTTCAAAGTCCCTTAAAAATTTTCAAATTTTTGTTCCAATTCTTCCCATTCCCATTGAAACTTTTCAAATCCCTCTCAAAATTGTTGAAATTCTCTTGAAGCTTTAAAATTCTCTCTAGAATTTTCAAAATCCATGGCCACATGTTTACAATTTCACATCAAAAAATTGCTAAAATTCCAGTTGAAATTTTTTCAAAGTCCCTTAAAAATTTTCCAATTTTTGTCCCAATTCTTCCCATTCCATTGAAACTTTTCAAATCCCTCTCAAAATTGTTGAAATTCTCTTGAAGCTTTTAAAATTCTCTCTAGAATTTTCAAAATCCATGTCCACATGTTTACAATTTCACGTCAAAAAATGGCTAAAATTCCAGTTGAAATTTTTTCAAAGTCCCTTAAAAATTTTCCAATTTTTGTCCCAATTCTTCCCATTCCCATTGAAACTTTTCAAATCCCTCTCAAAATTGTTGAAATTCTCTTGAAGCTTTTAAAATTCTCTCTAGAATTTTCAAAATCCATGTCCACATGTTTACAATTTCACGTAAAAAAAATGGTAAAATTCCAGTTGAAATTTTTTCAAAGTCCCTTAAAAATTTTCCAATTTTTGTCCCAATTCTTCCCATTCCCATTGAAACTTTTCAAATCCCTCTCAAAATTGTTGAAATTCTCTTGAAGCTTTTAAAATTCTCTCTAGAATTTTCAAAATCCATGGCCACATGTTTACAATTTCACGTCAAAAAATGGCTAAAATTCCAGTTGAAATTTTTTCAAAGTCCCTTAAAAATTTTCCAATTTTTGTCCCAATTCTTCCCATTCCCATTGAAACTTTTCAAATCCCTCTCAAAATTGTTGAAATTCTCTTGAAGCTTTTAAAATTCTCTCTAGAATTTTCAAAATCCACTTCAACATGTTTACAATTTCACGTTACAAAATGGCTAAAATTCCAGTTGAAATTTTTTCAAAGTCCCTTAAAAATTTTCCAATTTTTGTCCCAATTCTTCCCATTCCCATTGAAACTTTTCAAATCCCTCTCAAAATTGTTGAAATTCTGTTGAAGCTTTTAAAATTCTCTCTAGAATTTTCAAAATCCATGGCCACATGTTTACAATTTCACGTCAAAAAATGGCTAAAATTCCAGTTGAAATTTTTTCAAAGTCCCTGAAAAATTTTCCAATTTTTGTCCCAATTCTTCCCATTCCCATTGAAACTTTTCAAATCCCTCTCAAAATTGTTGAAATTCTCTTGAAGCTTTTAAAATTCTCTCTAGAATTTTCAAAATCCATGTCCACATGTTTACAATTTCACGTAACAAAATGGCTAAAATTCCAGTTGAAATTTTTTCAAAGTCCCTTAAAAGTTTTCCAATTTTGTCCCAATTCTTCCCATTCCCATTGAAACTTTTCAAATCCCTCTCAAAATTGTTGAAATTCTGTTGAAGCTTTTAAAATTCTCTCTAGAATTTTCAAAATCCATGTCCACATGTTTACAATTTCACGTAAAAAAAATGGTAAAATTCCAGTTGAAATTTTTTCAAAGTCCCTTAAAAATTTTCCAATTTTTGTCCCAATTCTTCCCATTCCCATTGAAACTTTTCAAATCCTCTCAAAATTGTTGAAATTCTCTTGAAGCTTTTAAAATTCTCTCTAGAATTTTCAAAATCCATGGCCACATGTTTACAATTTCACGTAAAAAAATGGCTAAAATTCCAGTTGAAATTTTTTCAAAGTCCCTTAAAAATTTTCCAATTTTTGTCCCAATTCTTCCCATTCCCATTGAAATTTTTCAAATCCCTCTCAAAATTGTTGAAATTCTGTTGAAGCTTTTAAAATTCTCTCTAGAATTTTCAAAATCCATGTCCACATGTTTACAATTTCACGTCAAAAAATTGCTAAAATTCCAGTTGAAATTTTTTCAAAGTCCCTTAAAAGTTTTCCAATTTTTGTCCCAATTCTTCCCATTCCCATTGAAACTTTTCAAATCCCTCTCTAAATTGTTGAAATTCGGTTGAAGCTTTTAAAAGTCTCTCTAGAATTTTCAAAATCCATGGCCACATGTTTACAATTTCACGTCAAAAAATTGCTAAAATTCCAGTTGAAATTTTTTCAAAGTCCCGTAAAAATTTTCCAATTTTTGTCCCAATTCTTCCCATTCCCATTGAAACTTTTCAAATCCCTCTCAAAATTGTTGAAATTCTCTTGAAGCTTTTAAAATTCTCTCTAGAATTTTCAAAATCCATGGCCACATGTTTACAATTTCACGTCAAAAAATGGCTAAAATTCCAGTTGAAATTTTTTCAAAGTCCCTTAAAAATTTTCCAATTTTTGTCCCAATTCTTCCCATTCCCATTGAAACTTTTCAAATCCCTCTCAAAATTGTTGAAATTCTCTTGAAGCTTTTAAAATTCTCTCTAGAATTTTCAAAATCCATGGCCACATGTTTACAATTTCACGTAAAAAAAATGGTAAAATTCCAGTTGAAATTTTTTCAAAGTCCCTTAAAAATTTTCCAATTTTTGTCCCAATTCTTCCCATTCCCATTGAAACTTTTCAAATCCCTCTCAAAATTGTTGAAATTCTCTTGAAGCTTTTAAAATTCTCTCTAGAATTTTCAAAATCCATGGCCACATGTTTACAATTTCACGTAAAAAAAATGGTAAAATTCCAGTTGAAATTTTTTCAAAGTCCCTTAAAAATTTTCCAATTTTTGTTCCAATTCTTCCCATTCCCATTGAAACTTTTCAAATCCCTCTCAAAATTGTTGAAATTCTCTTGAAGCTTTAAAATTCTCTCTAGAATTTTCAAAATCCATGGCCACATGTTTACAATTTCACATCAAATAATTGCTAAAATTCCAGTTGAAATTTTTTCAAAGTCCCTTAAAAATTTTCCAATTTTTGTCCCAATTCTTCCCATTCCCATTGAAACTTTTCAAATCCCTCTCAAAATTGTTGAAATTCTCTTGAAGCTTTTAAAATTCTCTCTAGAATTTTCAAAATCCATGTCCACATGTTTACAATTTCACGTCAAAAAATTGCTAAAATTCCAGTTGAAATTTTTTCAAAGTCCCTGAAAAATTTTCCAATTTTTGTCCCAATTCTTCCCATTCCCATTGAAACTTTTCAAATCCCTCTCAAAATTGTTGAAATTCTCTTGAAGCTTTTAAAATTCTCTCTAGAATTTTCAAAATCCATGGCCACATGTTTACAATTTCACGTAAAAAAAATGGTAAAATTCCAGTTGAAATTTTTTCAAAGTCCCTTAAAAATTTTCCAATTTTTGTCCCAATTCTTCCCATTCCCATTGAAACTTTTCAAATCCCTCTCAAAATTGTTGAAATTCTCTTGAAGCTTTTAAAATTCTCTCTAGAATTTTCAAAATCCATGGCCACATGTTTACAATTTCACATAAAAAAATTGCTAAAATTCCAGTTGAAATTTTTTCAAAGTCCCTTAAAAATTTTCCAATTTTTGTTCCAATTCTTCCCATTCCCATTGAAACTTTTCAAATCCCTCTCAAAATTGTTGAAATTCTCTTGAAGCTTTTAAAATTCTCTCTAGAATTTTCAAAATCCATGTCCACATGTTTACAATTTCACGTCAAAAAATTGCTAAAATTCCAGTTGAAATTTTTTCAAAGTCCCTTAAAAGTTTTCCAATTTTTGTCCCAATTCTTCCCATTCCCATTGAAACTTTTCAAATCCCTCTCAAAATTGTTGAAATTCTCTTGAAGCTTTTAAAATTCTCTCTAGAATTTTCAAAATCCATGTCCACATGTTTACAATTTCACGTCAAAAAATTGCTAAAATTCCAGTTGAAATTTTTTCAAAGTCCCTTAAAAATTTTCCAATTTTTGTCCCAATTCTTCCCATTCCCATTGAAACTTTTCAAATCCCTCTCAAATTGTTGAAATTCTCTTGAAGCTTTTAAAATTCTCTCTAGAATTTTCAAAATCCATGGCCACATGTTTACAATTTCACGTCAAAAAATGGCTAAAATTCCAGTTGAAATTTTTTCAAAGTCCCTTAAAAATTTTCCAATTTTTGTCCCAATTCTTCCCATTCCCATTGAAACTTTTCAAATCCCTCTCAAAATTGTTGAAATTCTCTTGAAGCTTTTAAAATTCTCTCTAGAATTTTCAAAATCCACTTCAACATGTTTACAATTTCACGTTACAAAATGGCTAAAATTCCAGTTGAAATTTTTTCAAAGTCCCTTAAAAATTTTCCAATTTTTGTCCCAATTCTTCCCATTCCCATTGAAACTTTTCAAATCCCTCTCAAAATTGTTGAAATTCTGTTGAAGCTTTTAAAATTCTCTCTAGAATTTTCAAAATCCATGGCCACATGTTTACAATTTCACGTCAAAAAATGGCTAAAATTCCAGTTGAAATTTTTTCAAAGTCCCTGAAAAATTTTCCAATTTTTGTCCCAATTCTTCCCATTCCCATTGAAACTTTTCAAATCCCTCTCAAAATTGTTGAAATTCTCTTGAAGCTTTTAAAATTCTCTCTAGAATTTTCAAAATCCATGGCCACATGTTTACAATTTCACGTCAAAAAATGGCTAAAATTCCAGTTGAAATTTTTTCAAAGTCCCTTAAAAATTTTCCAATTTTTGTCCCAATTCTTCCCATTCCCATTGAAACTTTTCAAATCCCTCTCAAAATTGTTGAAATTCTCTTGAAGCTTTTAAAATTCTCTCTAGAATTTTCAAAATCCATGGCCACATGTTTACAATTTCACGTAAAAAAAATGGTAAAATTCCAGTTGAAATTTTTTCAAAGTCCCTTAAAAATTTTCCAATTTTTGTCCCAATTCTTCCCATTCCCATTGAAACTTTTCAAATCCCTCTCAAAATTGTTGAAATTCTCTTGAAGCTTTTAAAATTCTCTCTAGAATTTTCAAAATCCATGGCCACATGTTTACAATTTCACGTAAAAAAAATGGTAAAATTCCAGTTGAAATTTTTTCAAAGTCCCTTAAAAATTTTCCAATTTTTGTTCCAATTCTTCCCATTCCCATTGAAACTTTTCAAATCCCTCTCAAAATTGTTGAAATTCTCTTGAAGCTTTAAAATTCTCTCTAGAATTTTCAAAATCCATGGCCACATGTTTACAATTTCACATCAAATAATTGCTAAAATTCCAGTTGAAATTTTTTCAAAGTCCCTTAAAAATTTTCCAATTTTTGTCCCAATTCTTCCCATTCCCATTGAAACTTTTCAAATCCCTCTCAAAATTGTTGAAATTCTCTTGAAGCTTTTAAAATTCTCTCTAGAATTTTCAAAATCCATGTCCACATGTTTACAATTTCACGTCAAAAAATTGCTAAAATTCCAGTTGAAATTTTTTCAAAGTCCCTTAAAAATTTTCCAATTTTTGTCCCAATTCTTCCCATTCCCATTGAAACTTTTCAAATCCCTCTCAAAATTGTTGAAATTCTCTTGAAGCTTTTAAAATTCTCTCTAGAATTTTCAAATCCATGGCCACATGTTTACAATTTCACGTAAAAAAAATGGTAAAATTCCAGTTGAAATTTTTTCAAAGTCCCTTAAAAATTTTCCAATTTTTGTCCCAATTCTTCCCATTCCCATTGAAACTTTTCAAATCCCTCTCAAAATTGTTGAAATTCTCTTGAAGCTTTTAAAATTCTCTCTAGAATTTTCAAAATCCATGGCCACATGTTTACAATTTCACATAAAAAAATTGCTAAAATTCCAGTTGAAATTTTTTCAAAGTCCCTTAAAAATTTTCCAATTTTTGTTCCAATTCTTCCCATTCCCATTGAAACTTTTCAAATCCCTCTCAAAATTGTTGAAATTCTCTTGAAGCTTTTAAAATTCTCTCTAGAATTTTCAAAATCCATGTCCACATGTTTACAATTTCACGTCAAAAAATTGCTAAAATTCCAGTTGAAATTTTTTCAAAGTCCCTTAAAAGTTTTCCAATTTTTGTCCCAATTCTTCCCATTCCCATTGAAACTTTTCAAATCCCTCTCAAAATTGTTGAAATTCTCTTGAAGCTTTTAAAATTCTCTCTAGAATTTTCAAAATCCATGTCCACATGTTTACAATTTCACGTCAAAAAATTGCTAAAATTCCAGTTGAAATTTTTTCAAAGTCCCTTAAAAATTTTCCAATTTTTGTCCCAATTCTTCCCATTCCCATTGAAACTTTTCAAATCCCTCTCAAAATTGTTGAAATTCTCTTGAAGCTTTTAAAATTCTCTCTAGAATTTTCAAAATCCATGGCCACATGTTTACAATTTCACGTCAAAAAATGGCTAAAATTCCAGTTGAAATTTTTTCAAAGTCCCTTAAAAATTTCCAATTTTTGTCCCAATTCTTCCCATTCCCATTGAAACTTTTCAAATCCCTCTCAAAATTGTTGAAATTCTCTTGAAGCTTTTAAAATTCTCTCTAGAATTTTCAAAATCCACTTCAACATGTTTACAATTTCACGTTACAAAATGGCTAAAATTCCAGTTGAAATTTTTTCAAAGTCCCTTAAAAATTTTCCAATTTTTGTCCCAATTCTTCCCATTCCCATTGAAACTTTTCAAATCCCTCTCAAAATTGTTGAAATTCTGTTGAAGCTTTTAAAATTCTCTCTAGAATTTTCAAAATCCATGGCCACATGTTTACAATTTCACGTCAAAAAATGGCTAAAATTCCAGTTGAAATTTTTTCAAAGTCCCTGAAAAATTTTCCAATTTTTGTCCCAATTCTTCCCATTCCCATTGAAACTTTTCAAATCCCTCTCAAAATTGTTGAAATTCTGTTGAAGCTTTTAAAATTCTCTCTAGAATTTTCAAAATCCATGGCCACATGTTTACAATTTCACGTAAAAAAAATGGTAAAATTCCAGTTGAAATTTTTTCAAAGTCCCTTAAAAATTTTCCAATTTTTGTCCCAATTCTTCCCATTCCCATTGAAACTTTTCAAATCCCTCTCAAAATTGTTGAAATTCTCTTGAAGCTTTTAAAATTCTCTCTAGAATTTTCAAAATCCATGGCCACATGTTTACAATTTCACGTAAAAAAAATGGTAAAATTCCAGTTGAAATTTTTTCAAAGTCCCTTAAAAATTTTCCAATTTTTGTCCCAATTCTTCCCATTCCCATTGAAATTTTTCAAATCCCTCTCAAAATTGTTGAAATTCTGTTGAAGCTTTTAAAATTCTCTCTAGAATTTTCAAAATCCATGTCCACATGTTTACAATTTCACGTCAAAAAATTGCTAAAATTCCAGTTGAAATTTTTTCAAAGTCCCTTAAAAGTTTTCCAATTTTTGTCCCAATTCTTCCCATTCCCATTGAAACTTTTCAAATCCCTCTCTAAATTGTTGAAATTCGGTTGAAGCTTTTAAAAGTCTCTCTAGAATTTTCAAAATCCATGGCCACATGTTTACAATTTCACGTCAAAAAATTGCTAAAATTCCAGTTGAAATTTTTTCAAAGTCCCGTAAAAATTTTCCAATTTTTGTCCCAATTCTTCCCATTCCCATTGAAACTTTTCAAATCCCTCTCAAAATTGTTGAAATTCTCTTGAAGCTTTTAAAATTCTCTCTAGAATTTTCAAAATCCATGGCCACATGTTTACAATTTCACGTCAAAAAATGGCTAAAATTCCAGTTGAAATTTTTTCAAAGTCCCTTAAAAATTTTCCAATTTTTGTCCCAATTCTTCCCATTCCCATTGAAACTTTTCAAATCCCTCTCAAAATTGTTGAAATTCTCTTGAAGCTTTTAAAATTCTCTCTAGAATTTTCAAAATCCATGGCCACATGTTTACAATTTCACGTAAAAAAAATGGTAAAATTCCAGTTGAAATTTTTTCAAAGTCCCTTAAAAATTTTCCAATTTTTGTCCCAATTCTTCCCATTCCCATTGAAACTTTTCAAATCCCTCTCAAAATTGTTGAAATTCTCTTGAAGCTTTTAAAATTCTCTCTAGAATTTTCAAAATCCATGGCCACATGTTTACAATTTCACGTAAAAAAAATGGTAAAATTCCAGTTGAAATTTTTTCAAAGTCCCTTAAAAATTTTCCAATTTTTGTTCCCAATTCTTCCCATTCCCATTGAAACTTTTCAAATCCCTCTCAAAATTGTTGAAATTCTCTTGAAGCTTTAAAATTCTCTCTAGAATTTTCAAAATCCATGGCCACATGTTTACAATTTCACATCAAATAATTGCTAAAATTCCAGTTGAAATTTTTTCAAAGTCCCTTAAAAATTTTCCAATTTTTGTCCCAATTCTTCCCATTCCCATTGAAACTTTTCAAATCCCTCTCAAAATTGTTGAAATTCTCTTGAAGCTTTTAAAATTCTCTCTAGAATTTTCAAAATCCATGTCCACATGTTTACAATTTCACGTCAAAAAATGGCTAAAATTCCAGTTGAAATTTTTTCAAAGTCCCTTAAAAATTTTCCAATTTTTGTCCCAATTCTTCCCATTCCCATTGAAACTTTTCAAATCCCTCTCAAAATTGTTGAAATTCTCTTGAAGCTTTTAAAATTCTCTCTAGAATTTTCAAAATCCATGTCCACATGTTTACAATTTCACGTAAAAAAAATGGTAAAATTCCAGTTGAAATTTTTTCAAAGTCCCTTAAAAATTTTCCAATTTTTGTCCCAATTCTTCCCATTCCCATTGAAACTTTTCAAATCCCTCTCAAAATTGTTGAAATTCTCTTGAAGCTTTTAAAATTCTCTCTAGAATTTTCAAAATCCATGGCCACATGTTTACAATTTCACATCAAAAAATTGCTAAAATTCCAGTTGAAATTTTTTCAAAGTCCCTTAAAAATTTTCCAATTTTTGTTCCAATTCTTCCCATTCCCATTGAAACTTTTCAAATCCCTCTCAAAATTGTTGAAATTCTCTTGAAGCTTTTAAAATTCTCTCTAGAATTTTCAAAATCCATGTCCACATGTTTACAATTTCACGTCAAAAAATTGCTAAAATTCCAGTTGAAATTTTTTCAAAGTCCCTTAAAAGTTTTCCAATTTTTGTCCCAATTCTTCCCATTCCCATTGAAACTTTTCAAATCCCTTTCAAAATTTTTGAAATTCTCTTGAAGCTTTTAAAATTCTCTCTAGAATTTTCAAAATCCATGTCCACATGTTTACAATTTCACGTCAAAAAATTGCTAAAATTCCAGCTGAAATTTTTTCAAAGTCCCTTAAAAATTTTCCAATTTTTGTCCCAATTCTTCCCATTCCCATTGAAACTTTTCAAATCCCTCTCAAAATTGTTGAAATTCTCTTGAAGCTTTTAAAATTCTCTCTAGAATTTTCAAAATCCATGGCCACATGTTTACAATTTCACGTCAAAAAATGGCTAAAATTCCAGTTGAAATTTTTTCAAAGTCCCTTAAAAATTTTCCAATTTTTGTCCCAATTCTTCCCATTCCCATTGAAACTTTTCAAATCCCTCTCAAAATTGTTGAAATTCTGTTGAAGCTTTTAAAATTCTCTCTAGAATTTTCAAAATCCACTTCAACATGTTTACAATTTCACGTTACAAAATGGCTAAAATTCCAGTTGAAATTTTTTCAAAGTCCCTTAAAAATTTTCCAATTTTTGTCCCAATTCTTCCCATTCCCATTGAAACTTTTCAAATCCCTCTCAAAATTGTTGAAATTCTGTTGAAGCTTTTAAAATTCTCTCTAGAATTTTCAAAATCCATGGCCACATGTTTACAATTTCACGTCAAAAAATGGCTAAAATTCCAGTTGAAATTTTTTCAAAGTCCCTTCAAAATTTTCCAATTTTTGTCCCAATTCTTCCCATTCCCATTGAAACTTTTCAAATCCCTCTCAAAATTGTTGAAATTCTCTTGAAGCTTTTAAAATTCTCTCTAGAATTTTCAAAATCCATGGCCACATGTTTACAATTTCACGTAAAAAAAATGGTAAAATTCCAGTTGAAATTTTTTCAAAGTCCCTTAAAAATTTCCAATTTTTGTCCCAATTCTTCCCATTCCCATTGAAACTTTTCAAATCCCTCTCAAAATTGTTGAAATTCTGTTGAAGCTTTTAAAATTCTCTCTAGAATTTTCAAAATCCATGGCCACATGTTTACAATTTCACGTCAAAAAATTGCTAAAATTCCAGTTGAAATTTTTTCAAAGTCCCTTAAAAATTTTCCAATTTTTGTCCCAATTCTTCCCATTCCCATTGAAACTTTTCAAATCCCTCTCAAAATTGTTGAAATTCTGTTGAAGCTTTTAAAATTCTCTCTAGAATTTTCAAAATCCATGGCCACATGTTTACAATTTCACGTAAAAAAAATGGTAAAATTCCAGTTGAAATTTTTTCAAAGTCCCTTAAAAATTTTCCAATTTTTGTCCCAATTCTTCCCATTCCCATTGAAATTTTTCAAATCCCTCTCAAAATTGTTGAAATTCTGTTGAAGCTTTTAAAATTCTCTCTAGAATTTTCAAAATCCATGTCCACATGTTTACAATTTCACGTCAAAAAATTGCTAAAATTCCAGTTGAAATTTTTTTAAAGTCCCTTAAAAGTTTTCCAATTTTTGTCCCAATTCTTCCCATTCCCATTGAAACTTTTCAAATCCCTCTCAAAATTGTTGAAATTCGGTTGAAGCTTTTAAAAGTCTCTCTAGAATTTTCAAAATCCATGGCCACATGTTTACAATTTCACGTCAAAAAATTGCTAAAATTCCAGTTGAAATTTTTTCAAAGTCCCTTAAAAATTTTCCAATTTTTGTCCCAATTCTTCCCATTCCCATTGAAACTTTTCAAATCCCTCTCAAAATTGTTGAAATTCTCTTGAAGCTTTTAAAATTCTCTCTAGAATTTTCAAAATCCATGGCCACATGTTTACAATTTCACGTCAAAAATTGCTAAAATTCCAGTTGAAATTTTTTCAAAGTCCCTTAAAAATTTTCCAATTTTTGTCCCAATTCTTCCCATTCCCATTGAAACTTTTCAAATCCCTCTCAAAATTGTTGAAATTCTCTTGAAGCTTTTAAAATTCTCTCTAGAATTTTCAAAATCCATGGCCACATGTTTACAATTTCACGTCAAAAAATGGCTAAAATTCCAGTTGAAATTTTTTCAAAGTCCCTTAAAAATTTTCCAATTTTTGTCCCAATTCTTCCCATTCCCATTGAAACTTTTCAAATCCCTCTCAAAATTGTTGAAATTCTCTTGAAGCTTTTAAAATTCTCTCTAGAATTTTCAAAATCCATGTCCACATGTTTACAATTTCACGTCAAAAAATGGCTAAAATTCCAGTTGAAATTTTTTCAAAGTCCCTTAAAAATTTTCCAATTTTTGTCCCAATTCTTCCCATTCCCATTGAAACTTTTCAAATCCCTCTCAAAATTGTTGAAATTCTCTTGAAGCTTTTAAAATTCTCTCTAGAATTTTCAAAATCCATGGCCACATGTTTACAATTTCACGTTACAAAATGGCTAAAATTCCAGTTGAAATTTTTTCAAAGTCCCTTAAAAATTTTCCAATTTTTGTCCCAATTCTTCCCATTCCCATTGAAACTTTTCAAATCCCTCTCAAATTTGTTGAAATTCTCTTGAAGCTTTTAAAATTCTCTCTAGAATTTTCAAAATCCATGTCCACATGTTTACAATTTCACGTAAAAAAATTGCTAAAACTCCAGCTGAAATTTTTTCAAAGTCCCTTAAAAATTTTCCAATTTTTGTCCCAATTCTTCCCATTCCCATTGAAACTTTTCAAATCCCTCTCAAAATTGTTGAAATTCTCTTGAAGCTTTTAAAATTCTCTCTAGAATTTTCAAAATCCATGTCCACATGTTTACAATTTCACGTCAAAAAATGGCTAAAATTCCAGTTGAAATTTTTTCAAAGTCCCTTAAAAATTTTCCAATTTTTGTCCCAATTCTTCCCATTCCCATTGAAACTTTTCAAATCCCTCTCAAAATTGTTGAAATTCTCTTGAAGCTTTTAAAATTCTCTCTAGAATTTTCAAAATCCATGTCCACATGTTTACAATTTCACGTCAAAAAATGGCTAAAATTCCAGTTGAAATTTTTTCAAAGTCCCTTAAAAATTTTCCAATTTTTGTCCCAATTCTTCCCATTCCCATTGAAACTTTTCAAATCCCTCTCAAAATTGTTGAAATTCTCTTGAAGCTTTTAAAATTCTCTCTAGAATTTTCAAAATCCATGGCCACATGATTACAATTTCACGTAAAAAAATTGCTAAAATTCCAGCTGAAATTTTTTCAAAGTCCCTTAAAAATTTTCCAATTTTTGTCCCAATTCTTCCCATTCCCATTGAAACTTTTCAAATCCCTCTCAAAATTGTTGAAATTCTGTTGAAGCTTTTAAAATTCTCTCTAAAATTTTCAAAATCCATGGCCACATGTTTACAATTTCACGTCAAAAAATGGCTAAAATTCCAGTTGAAATTTTTTCAAAGTCCCTTAAAAATTTTCCAATTTTTGTCCCAATTCTTCCCATTCCCATTGAAACTTTTCAAATCCCTCTCAAAATTGTTGAAATTCTCTTGAAGCTTTTAAAATTCTCTCTAGAATTTTCAAAATCCATGGCCACATGTTTACAATTTCACGTCAAAAAATGGCTAAAATTCCAGTTGAAATTTTTTCAAAGTCCCTTAAAAATTTTCCAATTTTTGTCCCAATTCTTCCCATTGAAACTTTTCAAATCCCTCTCAAAATTGTAGAAATTCTGTTAAAGCTTTTAAAATTCTCTCTAGAATTTTCAAAATCCATGTCCACATGTTTACAATTTCACGTCAAAAAATTGCTAAAATTCCAGTTGAAATTTTTTCCAAGTCCCTTCAAAATTTTCCAATTTTTGTCCCAATTCTTCCCATTCCCATTGAAACTTTTCAAATCCCTCTCAAAATTGTTGAAATTCTCTTGAAGCTTTTAAAATTCTCTCTAGAATTTTCAAAATCCATGTCCACATGTTTACAATTTCACGTCAAAAAATGGCTAAAATTCCAGTTGAAATTTTTTCAAAGTCCCTTAAAAATTTTCCAATTTTTGTCCCAATTCTTCCCATTCCCATTGAAACTTTTCAAATCCCTCTCAAAATTGTTGAAATTCTGTTGAACCTTTTAAAATTCTCTCTAGAATTTTCAAAATCCATGTCCACATGATTACAATTTCACGTAAAAAAATTGCTAAAATTCCAGCTGAAATTTTTTCAAAGTCCCTTAAAAATTTTCCAATTTTTGTCCCAATTCTTCCCATTCCCATTGAAACTTTTCAAATCCCTCTCAAATTTGTTGAAATTCTGTTGAAGCTTTTAAAATTCTCTCTAGAATTTTCAAAATCCATGTCCACATGTTTACAATTTCACGTCAAAAAATGGCTAAAATTCCATTTGAAATTTTTTCAAAGTCCCTTAAAAGTTTTCCAATTTTTGTCCCAATTCTTCCCATTCCCATTGAAACTTTTCAAATCCCTCTCAAAATTGTTGAAATTCTGTTGACGCTTTTAAAATTCTCTCTAGAATTTTCAAAATCCATGTCCACATGTTTACAATTTCACGTAAAAAAATTGCTAAAACTCCAGCTGAAATTTTTTCAAAGTCCCTTAAAAATTTTCCAATTTTTGTCCCAATTCTTCCCATTCCCATTGAAACTTTTCAAATCCCTCTCAAAATTGTTGAAATTCTCTTGAAGCTTTTAAAATTCTCTCTAGAATTTTCAAAATCCATGTCCACATGTTTACAATTTCACGTCAAAAAATTGCTAAAATTCCAGTTGAAATTTTTTCAAAGTCCCTTAAAAATTTTCCAATTTTTGTCCCAATTCTTCCCATTCCCATTGAAACTTTTCAAATCCCTCTCAAAATTGTTGAAATTCTCTTGAAGCTTTTAAAATTCTCTCTAGAATTTTCAAAATCCATGGCCACATGTTTACAATTTCACGACAAAAAATTGCTAAAATTCCAGTTGAAATTTTTTCAAAGTCCCTTAAAAATTTTCCAATTTTTGTCCCAATTCTTCCCATTCCCATTGAAACTTTTCAAATCCCTCTCAAAATTGTTGAAATTCTCTTGAAGCTTTTAAAATTCTCTCTAGAATTTTCAAAATCCATGGCCACATGTTTACAATTTCACGTCAAAAAATGGCTAAAATTCCAGTTGAAATTTTTTCAAAGTCCCTTAAAAATTTTCCAATTTTTGTCCCAATTCTTCCCATTCCCATTGAAACTTTTCAAATCCCTCTCAAAATTGTTGAAATTCTGTTGAAGCTTTTAAAATTCTCTCTAGAATTTTCAAAATCCATGTCCACATGTTTACAATTTCACGTAAAAAAATGGCTAAAATTCCAGTTGAAATTTTTTCAAAGTCCCTTAAAAATTTTCCAATTTTTGTCCCAATTCTTCCCATTGAAAATTTTCAAATCCCTCTCAAAATTGTAGAAATTCTGTTAAAGCTTTTAAAATTCTCTCTAGAATTTTCAAAATCCATGGCCACATGTTTACAATTTCACGTCAAAAAATGGCTAAAATTCCAGTTGAAATTTTTTCAAAGTCCCTTAAAAATTTTCCAATTTTTGTCCCAATTCTTCCCATTCCCATTGAAACTTTTCAAATCCCTCTCCAAATTGTTGAAATTCTCTTGAAGCTTTTAAAATTCTCTCTAGAATTTTCAAAATCCATGTCCACATGTTTACAATTTCACGTCAAAAAATGGCTAAAATTCCAGTTGAAATTTTTTCAAAGTCCCTTAAAAATTTTCCAATTTTTGTCCCAATTCTTCCCATTCCCATTGAAACTTTTCAAATCCCTCTCAAAATTGTTGAAATTCTCTTGAAGCTTTTAAAATTCTCTCTAGAATTTTCAAAATCCATGTCCACATGATTACAATTTCACGTAAAAAAATTGCTAAAATTCCAGCTGAAATTTTTTCAAAGTCCCTTAAAAATTTTCCAATTTTTGTCCCAATTCTTCCCATTCCCATTGAAACTTTTCAAATCCCTCTCAAAATTGTTGAAATTCTCTTGAAGCTTTTAAAATTCTCTCTAGAATTTTCAAAATCCATGGCCACATGTTTACAATTTCACGTCAAAAAATTGCTAAAATTCCAGTTGAAATTTTTTCAAAGTCCCTTAAAAATTTTCCAATTTTTGTCCCAATTCTTCCCATTCCCATTGAAACTTTTCAAATCCCTCTCAAAATTGTTGAAATTCTGTTGAAGCTTTTAAAATTCTCTCTAGAATTTTCAAAATCCATGTCCACATGTTTACAATTTCACATAAAATAATGGCTAAAATTCCAGTTGAAATTTTTTCAAAGTCCCTTAAAAATTTTCCAATTTTTGTCCCAATTCTTCCCATTCCCATTGAAACTTTTCAAATCCCTCTCCAAATTGTTGAAATTCTCTTGAAGCTTTTAAAATTCTCTCTAGAATT
The DNA here is from genome assembly GCF_964273445.1 of Streptopelia decaocto. NCBI lineage: Eukaryota > Metazoa > Chordata > Aves > Columbiformes > Columbidae > Streptopelia > Streptopelia decaocto. Next base: position 11,888 of record NW_028115797.1, on the reverse strand, counting down.
TTCAAAATCCATGGCCACATGTTTACAATTTCACGTCAAAAAATTGCTAAAATTCCAGTTGAAATTTTTTCAAAGTCCCTTAAAAATTTTCCAATTATTGTCCCAATTCGTCCCATTGAAACTTTTCAAATCCCTCTCAAAATTGTAGAAATTCTGTTAAAGCTTTTAAAATTCTCTCTAGAATTTTCAAAATCCATGTCCACATGTTTACAATTTCACGTCAAAAAATGGCTAAAATTCCAGTTGAAATTTTTTCAAAGTCCCTTAAAAATTTTCCAATTTTTGTCCCAATTCTTCCCATTCCCATTGAAACTTTTCAAATCCCTCTCAAAATTGTTGAAATTCTCTTGAAGCTTTTAAAATTCTCTCTAGAATTTTCAAAATCCATGTCCACATGTTTACAATTTCACGTCAAAAAATGGCTAAAATTCCAGTTGAAATTTTTTCAAAGTCCCTTAAAAATTTTCCAATTTTTGTCCCAATTCTTCCCATTCCCATTGAAACTTTTCAAATCCCTCTCAAAATTGTTGAAATTCTCTTGAAGCTTTTAAAATTCTCTCTAGAATTTTCAAAATCCATGGCCACATGATTACAATTTCACGTAAAAAAATTGCTAAAATTCCAGCTGAAATTTTTTCAAAGTCCCTTAAAAATTTTCCAATTTTTGTCCCAATTCTTCCCATTCCCATTGAAACTTTTCAAATCCCTCTCAAAATTGTTGAAATTCTCTTGAAGCTTTTAAAATTCTCTCTAGAATTTTCAAAATCCATGGCCACATGTTTACAATTTCACGTCAAAAAATGGCTAAAATTCCAGTTGAAATTTTTTCAAAGTCCCTTAAAAATTTTCCAATTTTTGTCCCAATTCTTCCCATTCCCATTGAAACTTTTCAAATCCCTCTCAAAATTGTTGAAATTCTCTTGAAGCTTTTAAAATTCTCTCTAGAATTTTCAAAATCCATGTCCACATGTTTACAATTTCACGTCAAAAAATGGCTAAAATTCCAGTTGAAATTTTTTCAAAGTCCCTTAAAAATTTTCCAATTTTTGTCCCAATTCTTCCCATTCCCATTGAAACTTTTCAAATCCCTCTCAAAATTGTTGAAATTCTCTTGAAGCTTTTAAAATTCTCTCTAGAATTTTCAAAATCCATGGCCACATGTTTACAATTTCACGTAAAAAAAATGGTAAAATTCCAGTTGAAATTTTTTCAAAGTCCCTTAAAAATTTTCCAATTTTTGTCCCAATTCTTCCCATTCCCATTGAAACTTTTCAAATCCCTCTCAAAATTGTTGAAATTCTCTTGAAGCTTTTAAAATTCTCTCTAGAATTTTCAAAATCCATGGCCACATGTTTACAATTTCACGTCAAAAAATTGCTAAAATTCCAGTTGAAATTTTTTCAAAGTCCCTTAAAAATTTTCCAATTTTTGTCCCAATTCTTCCCATTCCCATTGAAACTTTTCAAATCCCTCTCAAAATTGTTGAAATTCTCTTGAAGCTTTTAAAATTCTCTCTAGAATTTTCAAAATCCATGGCCACATGTTTACAATTTCACGTCAAAAAATGGCTAAAATTCCAGTTGAAATTTTTTCAAAGTCCCTTAAAAATTTTCCAATTTTTGTCCCAATTCTTCCCATTCCCATTGAAACTTTTCAAATCCCTCTCAAAATTGTTGAAATTCTCTTGAAGCTTTTAAAATTCTCTCTAGAATTTTCAAAATCCATGGCCACATGTTTACAATTTCACATAAAATAATGGCTAAAATTCCAGTTGAAATTTTTTCAAAGTCCCTTAAAAATTTTCCAATTTTTGTCCCAATTCTTCCCATTCCCATTGAAACTTTTCAAATCCCTCTCAAAATTGTTGAAATTCTCTTGAAGCTTTTAAAATTCTCTCTAGAATTTTCAAAATCCATGGCCACATGTTTACAATTTCACGTCAAAAAATTGCTAAAATTCCAGTTGAAATTTTTTCAAAGTCCCTTAAAAATTTTCCAATTTTTGTCCCAATTCGTCCCATTGAAACTTTTCAAATCCCTCTCAAAATTGTAGAAATTCTGTTAAAGCTTTTAAAATTCTCTCTAGAATTTTCAAAATCCATGTCCACATGTTTACAATTTCACGTCAAAAAATGGCTAAAATTCCAGTTGAAATTTTTTCAAAGTCCCTTAAAAATTTTCCAATTTTTGTCCCAATTCTTCCCATTCCCATTGAAACTTTTCAAATCCCTCTCAAAATTGTTGAAATTCTCTTGAAGCTTTTAAAATTCTCTCTAGAATTTTCAAAATCCATGTCCACATGTTTACAATTTCACGTCAAAAAATGGCTAAAATTCCAGTTGAAATTTTTTCAAAGTCCCTTAAAAATTTTCCAATTTTTGTCCCAATTCTTCCCATTCCCATTGAAACTTTTCAAATCCCTCTCAAAATTGTTGAAATTCTCTTGAAGCTTTTAAAATTCTCTCTAGAATTTTCAAAATCCATGGCCACATGATTACAATTTCACGTAAAAAAATTGCTAAAATTCCAGCTGAAATTTTTTCAAAGTCCCTTAAAAATTTTCCAATTTTTGTCCCAATTCTTCCCATTCCCATTGAAACTTTTCAAATCCCTCTCAAAATTGTTGAAATTCTCTTGAAGCTTTTAAAATTCTCTCTAGAATTTTCAAAATCCATGGCCACATGTTTACAATTTCACGTCAAAAAATGGCTAAAATTCCAGTTGAAATTTTTTCAAAGTCCCTTAAAAATTTTCCAATTTTTGTCCCAATTCTTCCCATTCCCATTGAAACTTTTCAAATCCCTCTCAAATTTGTTGAAATTCTCTTGAAGCTTTTAAAATTCTCTCTAGAATTTTCAAAATCCATGTCCACATGTTTACAATTTCACGTCAAAAAATGGCTAAAATTCCAGTTGAAATTTTTTCAAAGTCCCTTAAAAATTTTCCAATTTTTGTCCCAATTCTTCCCATTCCCATTGAAACTTTTCAAATCCCTCTCAAAATTGTTGAAATTCTGTTGAGGCTTTTAAAATTCTCTCTAGAATTTTCAAAATCCACTTCAACATGTTTACAATTTCACGTAAAAAAAATGGTAAAATTCCAGTTGAAATTTTTTCAAAGTCCCTTAAAAATTTTCCAATTTTTGTCCCAATTCTTCCCATTCCCATTGAAACTTTTCAAATCCCTCTCAAAATTGTTGAAATTCTGTTGAGGCTTTTAAAATTCTCTCTAGAATTTTCAAAATCCACTTCAACATGTTTACAATTTCACGTAAAAAAAATGGCTAAAATTCCAGTTGAAATTTTTTCAAAGTCCCTTAAAAATTTTCCAATTTTTGTCCCAATTCTTCCCATTCCCATTGAAACTTTTCAAATCCCTCTCAAAATTGTTGAAATTCTCTTGAAGCTTTTAAAATTCTCTCTAGAATTTTCAAAATCCACTTCAACATGTTTACAATTTCACGTCAAAAAATTGCTAAAATTCCAGTTGAAATTTTTTCAAAGTCCCTTAAAAATTTTCCAATTTTTGTCCCAATTCTTCCCATTCCCATTGAAACTTTTCAAATCCCTCTCAAAATTGTTGAAATTCTGTTGAAGCTTTTAAAATTCTCTCTAGAATTTTCAAAATCCATGTCCACATGTTTACAATTTCACATAAAATAATGGCTAAAATTCCAGTTGAAATTTTTTCAAAGTCCCTTAAAAATTTTCCAATTTTTGTCCCAATTCTTCCCATTCCCATTGAAACTTTTCAAATCCCTCTCAAAATTGTTGAAATTCTCTTGAAGCTTTTAAAATTCTCTCTAGAATTTTCAAAATCCATGGCCACATGTTTACAATTTCACGTCAAAAAATTGCTAAAATTCCAGTTGAAATTTTTTCAAAGTCCCTTAAAAATTTTCCAATTTTTGTCCCAATTCGTCCCATTGAAACTTTTCAAATCCCTCTCAAAATTGTAGAAATTCTGTTAAAGCTTTTAAAATTCTCTCTAGAATTTTCAAAATCCATGTCCACATGTTTACAATTTCACGTCAAAAAATGGCTAAAATTCCAGTTGAAATTTTTTCAAAGTCCCTTAAAAATTTTCCAATTTTTGTCCCAATTCTTCCCATTCCCATTGAAACTTTTCAAATCCCTCTCAAAATTGTTGAAATTCTCTTGAAGCTTTTAAAATTCTCTCTAGAATTTTCAAAATCCATGTCCACATGTTTACAATTTCACGTCAAAAAATGGCTAAAATTCCAGTTGAAATTTTTTCAAAGTCCCTTAAAAATTTTCCAATTTTTGTCCCAATTCTTCCCATTCCCATTGAAACTTTTCAAATCCCTCTCAAAATTGTTGAAATTCTCTTGAAGCTTTTAAAATTCTCTCTAGAATTTTCAAAATCCATGGCCACATGATTACAATTTCACGTAAAAAAATTGCTAAAATTCCAGCTGAAATTTTTTCAAAGTCCCTTAAAAATTTTCCAATTTTTGTCCCAATTCTTCCCATTCCCATTGAAACTTTTCAAATCCCTCTCAAAATTGTTGAAATTCTCTTGAAGCTTTTAAAATTCTCTCTAGAATTTTCAAAATCCATGGCCACATGTTTACAATTTCACGTCAAAAAATGGCTAAAATTCCAGTTGAAATTTTTTCAAAGTCCCTTAAAAATTTTCCAATTTTTGTCCCAATTCTTCCCATTCCCATTGAAACTTTTCAAATCCCTCTCAAATTTGTTGAAATTCTCTTGAAGCTTTTAAAATTCTCTCTAGAATTTTCAAAATCCATGTCCACATGTTTACAATTTCACGTCAAAAAATGGCTAAAATTCCAGTTGAAATTTTTTCAAAGTCCCTTAAAAATTTTCCAATTTTTGTCCCAATTCTTCCCATTCCCATTGAAACTTTTCAAATCCCTCTCAAAATTGTTGAAATTCTCTTGAAGCTTTTAAAATTCTCTCTAGAATTTTCAAAATCCATGTCCACATGTTTACAATTTCACGTCAAAAAATGGCTAAAATTCCAGTTGAAATTTTTTCAAAGTCCCTTAAAAATTTTCCAATTTTTGTCCCAATTCTTCCCATTCCCATTGAAACTTTTCAAATCCCTCTCAAAATTGTTGAAATTCTCTTGAAGCTTTTAAAATTCTCTCTAGAATTTTCAAAATCCATGGCCACATGATTACAATTTCACGTAAAAAAATTGCTAAAATTCCAGCTGAAATTTTTTCAAAGTCCCTTAAAAATTTTCCAATTTTTGTCCCAATTCTTCCCATTCCCATTGAAACTTTTCAAATCCCTCTCAAAATTGTTGAAATTCTCTTGAAGCTTTTAAAATTCTCTCTAGAATTTTCAAAATCCATGGCCACATGTTTACAATTTCACGTCAAAAAATGGCTAAAATTCCAGTTGAAATTTTTTCAAAGTCCCTTAAAAATTTTCCAATTTTTGTCCCAATTCTTCCCATTCCCATTGAAACTTTTCAAATCCCTCTCAAAATTGTTGAAATTCTCTTGAAGCTTTTAAAATTCTCTCTAGAATTTTCAAAATCCATGTCCACATGTTTACAATTTCACGTCAAAAAATGGCTAAAATTCCAGTTGAAATTTTTTCAAAGTCCCTTAAAAATTTTCCAATTTTTGTCCCAATTCTTCCCATTCCCATTGAAACTTTTCAAATCCCTCTCAAAATTGTTGAAATTCTCTTGAAGCTTTTAAAATTCTCTCTAGAATTTTCAAAATCCATGGCCACATGTTTACAATTTCACGTAAAAAAAATGGTAAAATTCCAGTTGAAATTTTTTCAAAGTCCCTTAAAAATTTTCCAATTTTTGTCCCAATTCTTCCCATTCCCATTGAAACTTTTCAAATCCCTCTCAAAATTGTTGAAATTCTGTTGAGGCTTTTAAAATTCTCTCTAGAATTTTCAAAATCCACTTCAACATGTTTACAATTTCACGTAAAAAAAATGGTAAAATTCCAGTTGAAATTTTTTCAAAGTCCCTTAAAAATTTTCCAATTTTTGTCCCAATTCTTCCCATTCCCATTGAAACTTTTCAAATCCCTCTCAAAATTGTTGAAATTCTCTTGAAGCTTTTAAAATTCTCTCTAGAATTTTCAAAATCCACTTCAACATGTTTACAATTTCACGTCAAAAAATTGCTAAAATTCCAGTTGAAATTTTTTCAAAGTCCCTTAAAAATTTTCCAATTTTTGTCCCAATTCTTCCCATTCCCATTGAAACTTTTCAAATCCCTCTCTAAATTGTTGAAATTCTGTTGAAGCTTTTAAAATTCTCTCTAGAATTTTCAAAATCCATGTCCACATGTTTACAATTTCACATAAAATAATGGCTAAAATTCCAGTTGAAATTTTTTCAAAGTCCCTTAAAAATTTTCCAATTTTTGTCCCAATTCTTCCCATTCCCATTGAAACTTTTCAAATCCCTCTCAAAATTGTTGAAATTCTCTTGAAGCTTTTAAAATTCTCTCTAGAATTTTCAAAATCCATGGCCACATGTTTACAATTTCACGTCAAAAAATTGCTAAAATTCCAGTTGAAATTTTTTCAAAGTCCCTTAAAAATTTTCCAATTATTGTCCCAATTCGTCCCATTGAAACTTTTCAAATCCCTCTCAAAATTGTAGAAATTCTGTTAAAGCTTTTAAAATTCTCTCTAGAATTTTCAAAATCCATGTCCACATGTTTACAATTTCACGTCAAAAAATGGCTAAAATTCCAGTTGAAATTTTTTCAAAGTCCCTTAAAAATTTTCCAATTTTTGTCCCAATTCTTCCCATTCCCATTGAAACTTTTCAAATCCCTCTCCAAATTGTTGAAATTCTCTTGAAGCTTTTAAAATTCTCTCTAGAATTTTCAAAATCCATGTCCACATGTTTACAATTTCACGTCAAAAAATGGCTAAAATTCCAGTTGAAATTTTTTCAAAGTCCCTTAAAAATTTTCCAATTTTTGTCCCAATTCTTCCCATTCCCATTGAAACTTTTCAAATCCCTCTCAAAATTGTTGAAATTCTCTTGAAGCTTTTAAAATTCTCTCTAGAATTTTCAAAATCCATGGCCACATGATTACAATTTCACGTAAAAAAATTGCTAAAATTCCAGCTGAAATTTTTTCAAAGTCCCTTAAAAATTTTCCAATTTTTGTCCCAATTCTTCCCATTCCCATTGAAACTTTTCAAATCCCTCTCAAAATTGTTGAAATTCTCTTGAAGCTTTTAAAATTCTCTCTAGAATTTTCAAAATCCATGGCCACATGTTTACAATTTCACGTCAAAAAATGGCTAAAATTCCAGTTGAAATTTTTTCAAAGTCCCTTAAAAATTTTCCAATTTTTGTCCCAATTCTTCCCATTCCCATTGAAACTTTTCAAATCCCTCTCAAATTTGTTGAAATTCTCTTGAAGCTTTTAAAATTCTCTCTAGAATTTTCAAAATCCATGTCCACATGTTTACAATTTCACGTCAAAAAATGGCTAAAATTCCAGTTGAAATTTTTTCAAAGTCCCTTAAAAATTTTCCAATTTTTGTCCCAATTCTTCCCATTCCCATTGAAACTTTTCAAATCCCTCTCAAAATTGTTGAAATTCTGTTGAGGCTTTTAAAATTCTCTCTAGAATTTTCAAAATCCACTTCAACATGTTTACAATTTCACGTAAAAAAAATGGTAAAATTCCAGTTGAAATTTTTTCAAAGTCCCTTAAAAATTTTCCAATTTTTGTCCCAATTCTTCCCATTCCCATTGAAACTTTTCAAATCCCTCTCAAAATTGTTGAAATTCTGTTGAGGCTTTTAAAATTCTCTCTAGAATTTTCAAAATCCACTTCAACATGTTTACAATTTCACGTAAAAAAAATGGTAAAATTCCAGTTGAAATTTTTTCAAAGTCCCTTAAAAATTTTCCAATTTTTGTCCCAATTCTTCCCATTCCCATTGAAACTTTTCAAATCCCTCTCAAAATTGTTGAAATTCTCTTGAAGCTTTTAAAATTCTCTCTAGAATTTTCAAAATCCACTTCAACATGTTTACAATTTCACGTCAAAAAATTGCTAAAATTCCAGTTGAAATTTTTTCAAAGTCCCTTAAAAATTTTCCAATTTTTGTCCCAATTCTTCCCATTCCCATTGAAACTTTTCAAATCCCTCTCAAAATTGTTGAAATTCTGTTGAAGCTTTTAAAATTCTCTCTAGAATTTTCAAAATCCATGTCCACATGTTTACAATTTCACATAAAATAATGGCTAAAATTCCAGTTGAAATTTTTTCAAAGTCCCTTAAAAATTTTCCAATTTTTGTCCCAATTCTTCCCATTCCCATTGAAACTTTTCAAATCCCTCTCAAAATTGTTGAAATTCTCTTGAAGCTTTTAAAATTCTCTCTAGAATTTTCAAAATCCATGGCCACATGTTTACAATTTCACGTCAAAAAATGGCTAAAATTCCAGTTGAAATTTTTTCAAAGTCCCTTAAAAGTTTTCCAATTTTTGTCCCAATTCTTCCCATTCCCATTGAAACTTTTCAAATCCCTCTCAAAATTGTTGAAATTCGGTTGAAGCTTTTAAAATTATCTCTAGAATTTTCAAAATCCATGTCCACATGTTTACAATTTCACGTCAAAAAATGGCTAAAATTCCAGTTGAAATTTTTTCAAAGTCCCTTAAAAATTTTCCAATTTTTGTCCCAATTCTTCCCATTCCCATTGAAACTTTTCAAATCCCTCTCAAAATTGTTGAAATTCTCTTGAAGCTTTTAAAATTCTCTCTAGAATTTTCAAAATCCATGTCCACATGTTTACAATTTCACGTCAAAAAATGGCTAAAATTCCAGTTGAAATTTTTTCAAAGTCCCTTAAAAATTTTCCAATTTTTGTCCCAATTCTTCCCATTCCCATTGAAACTTTTCAAATCCCTCTCAAAATTGTTGAAATTCTCTTGAAGCTTTTAAAATTCTCTCTAGAATTTTCAAAATCCATGGCCACATGATTACAATTTCACGTAAAAAAATTGCTAAAATTCCAGCTGAAATTTTTTCAAAGTCCCTTAAAAATTTTCCAATTTTTGTCCCAATTCTTCCCATTCCCATTGAAACTTTTCAAATCCCTCTCAAAATTGTTGAAATTCTCTTGAAGCTTTTAAAATTCTCTCTAGAATTTTCAAAATCCATGGCCACATGTTTACAATTTCACGTCAAAAAATGGCTAAAATTCCAGTTGAAATTTTTTCAAAGTCCCTTAAAAATTTTCCAATTTTTGTCCCAATTCTTCCCATTCCCATTGAAACTTTTCAAATCCCTCTCAAATTTGTTGAAATTCTCTTGAAGCTTTTAAAATTCTCTCTAGAATTTTCAAAATCCATGTCCACATGTTTACAATTTCACGTCAAAAAATGGCTAAAATTCCAGTTGAAATTTTTTCAAAGTCCCTTAAAAATTTTCCAATTTTTGTCCCAATTCTTCCCATTCCCATTGAAACTTTTCAAATCCCTCTCAAAATTGTTGAAATTCTCTTGAAGCTTTTAAAATTCTCTCTAGAATTTTCAAAATCCATGGCCACATGTTTACAATTTCACGTAAAAAAAATTGCTAAAATTCCAGTTGAAATTTTTTCAAAGTCCCTTAAAAATTTTCCAATTTTTGTCCCAATTCTTCCCATTCCCATTGAAACTTTTCAAATCCCTCTCAAAATTGTTGAAATTCTGTTGAGGCTTTTAAAATTCTCTCTAGAATTTTCAAAATCCACTTCAACATGTTTACAATTTCACGTAAAAAAAATTGCTAAAATTCCAGTTGAAATTTTTTCAAAGTCCCTTAAAAATTTTCCAATTTTTGTCCCAATTCTTCCCATTCCCATTGAAACTTTTCAAATCCCTCTCAAAATTGTTGAAATTCTCTTGAAGCTTTTAAAATTCTCTCTAGAATTTTCAAAATCCACTTCAACATGTTTACAATTTCACGTCAAAAAATGGCTAAAATTCCAGTTGAAATTTTTTCAAAGTCCCTTAAAAATTTTCCAATTTTTGTCCCAATTCTTCCCATTCCCATTGAAACTTTTCAAATCCCTCTCTAAATTGTTGAAATTCTCTTGAAGCTTTTAAAATTCTCTCTAGAATTTTCAAAATCCATGTCCACATGTTTACAATTTCACGTCAAAAAATGGCTAAAATTCCAGTTGAAATTTTTTCAAAGTCCCTTAAAAGTTTTCCAATTTTTGTCCCAATTCTTCCCATTCCCATTGAAACTTTTCAAATCCCTCTCAAAATTGTTGAAATTCTCTTGAAGCTTTTAAAATTCTCTCTAGAATTTTCAAAATCCACTTCAACATGATTACAATTTCACGTCAAAAAATGGCTAAAATTCCAGCTGAAATTTTTTCAAAGTCCCTTAAAAATTTTCCAATTTTTGTCCCAATTCTTCCCATTCCCATTGAAACTTTTCAAATCCCTCTCAAAATTGTTGAAATTCTGTTGAAGCTTTTAAAATTCTCTCTAGAATTTTCAAAATCCACTTCAATATGTTTACAATTTCACGTCAAAAAATTGCTAAAATTCCAGTTGAAATTTTTTCAAAGTCCCTTAAAAATTTTCCAATTTTTGTCCCAATTCTTCCCATTCCCATTGAAACTTTTCAAATCCCTCTCAAAATTGTTGAAATTCTCTTGAAGCTTTTAAAATTCTCTCTAGAATTTTCAAAATCCATGTCCACATGTTTACAATTTCACGTAAAAAAATTGCTAAAATTCCAGCTGAAATTTTTTCAAAGTCCCTTAAAAATTTTCCAATTTTTGTCCCAATTCTTCCCATTCCCATTGAAACTTTTCAAATCCCTCTCTAAATTGTTGAAATTCTCTTGAAGCTTTTAAAATTCTCTCTAGAATTTTCAAAATCCATGTCCACATGTTTACAATTTCACGTCAAAAAATGGCTAAAATTCCAGTTGAAATTTTTTCAAAGTCCCTTAAAAGTTTTCCAATTTTTGTCCCAATTCTTCCCATTCCCATTGAAACTTTTCAAATCCCTCTCAAAATTGTTGAAATTCGGTTGAAGCTTTTAAAATTATCTCTAGAATTTTCAAAATCCATGTCCACATGTTTACAATTTCACGTCAAAAAATTGCTAAAATTCCAGTTGAAATTTTTTCAAAGTCCCTTAAAAATTTTCCAATTTTTGTCCCAATTCTTCCCATTCCCATTGAAACTTTTCAAATCCCTCTCAAAATTGTTGAAATTCTCTTGAAGCTTTTAAAATTCTCTCTAGAATTTTCAAAATCCATGGCCACATGTTTACAATTTCACGTCAAAAAATGGCTAAAATTCCAGTTGAAATTTTTTCAAAGTCCCTTAAAAATTTTCCAATTTTTGTCCCAATTCTTCCCATTCCCATTGAAACTTTTCAAATCCCTCTCAAAATTGTTGAAATTCTCTTGAAGCTTTTAAAATTCTCTCTAGAATTTTCAAAATCCACTTCAACATGTTTACAATTTCACGTCAAAAAATTGCTAAAATTCCAGTTGAAATTTTTTCAAAGTCCCTTAAAAATTTTCCAATTTTTGTCCCAATTCTTCCCATTCCCATTGAAACTTTTCAAATCCCTCTCTAAATTGTTGAAATTCTGTTGAAGCTTTTAAAATTCTCTCTAGAATTTTCAAAATCCATGTCCACATGTTTACAATTTCACGTCAAAAAATGGCTAAAATTCCAGTTGAAATTTTTTCAAAGTCCCTTAAAAGTTTTCCAATTTTTGTCCCAATTCTTCCCATTCCCATTGAAACTTTTCAAATCCCTCTCAAAATTGTTGAAATTCTCTTGAAGCTTTTAAAATTCTCTCTAGAATTTTCAAAATCCACTTCAACATGATTACAATTTCACGTCAAAAAATGGCTAAAATTCCAGCTGAAATTT